>NC_066510.1:31441992-31449492 GCF_024679095.1 Eriocheir sinensis | reverse complement strand
TGGCACTGCAGGATCGGCCGCAAGCTGGCAGGGCTTGAGTCACAGTGCCGCAGGACCAAAGCGACGCAGAACACAGCGACATGATGTCCCTCACCACCGGTAGGTGCACCACCGCCCGGCCACGCTCACCGCCGCCACATGGAGCGCCACGCGTCAGGCGGCACCCACACGGGGCAGCGGCTGAATGCTCGTAATGGATTTTTTAGTGGGAGGTGGAGGGTAGGCCTGTTGAGGTGGAGGGACGGATTACACGCCGTGGAGGCTGGCAGCGAAGCCAGGCGGGCCCGGCGGTGCCCAGTGACTCTACATTACCACAAGGCAGCTCCATTTTATTTTTTATCATTCATTGAAAACAAAACAAACTGTTCATTCTTGATACTGAAAAAAAACGTCAAGGTTTATTTTTTTAACAACAGCTGTGATGAAAACAAGTGATAAAAACCGCGCCCGGAAAGTGGCGAGGCGGCACAGGTGCGCGGCGCGGCAGGTGTGGCTGGCAGCACACAGGTGCTCGCGCCGCGCCTCACCTGCCGCCTCCACGCCTCCGCCGGACACCAAGGCACTTATTACCGAACATTGTCATGATCTTTACAGATTTCCAAACTCAGTAAGCCGACGCACACACAGCTTTACGCTGTCCTATTGTCGGGGTGATTTTATGTAGGGATTATCTATAACTTTGCATATAGGTACTGACGATGTCTTGGGACAGTACGAATGTGCCTCTGCCTGCCGTCAGCGGGGGTCAGCGGTCTCGGGGTGGCCATAACTCATGCGGGTCGCTGCGGCGTCCTGACCCTCGACGATCAGCCCCACGCCGCGGCCCCGCTCACGGCAGCCTCGCGGGGCGTCGGGGCGCGGGGCAGGGGATTAGATTTGTAGCGAGCACCACAAATGCACGCCTCTGTAGTAATGGGCCCGGCAGGTGACTCACGCGCGCGCACGCACACACACACACACACACACACACACACACACACACACACACACACACACACACACACACACACACACACACATTTTTTTCTCTCTCTAAATATATATTTCTCTCACGCTACCCATCTCTCTCTCCCTATCTCCAGCTGCTATATTTTCTGTACCCAAACATATCCACAACTGCGGACTATAAATTTCCGACGCGGCAACACATGGACACCTGTCGGCCACATTTGCCTGTCCCTTTCTGCCTGACAATGTGCGAAAATAAACAGTAGGTTATTGGGGGGGCGGAACTGATGAAAGGCCGAGTTTGTGAGTTTGTGCGGAAAAATCGAAAAGCAGGGAGGAAAAATGAAGGAAAAGGAGGCGAGCAAGTATACCATATATATGTGTCTGAGGGACCGGTGAGCGAGAGCATTGTGTGGAGAAGAAAAGGGAGGGGCAAGAGGAAGAAGGAAAAATGATGAGGCTGAGAGAGGAGTGAAGGGAGAAGAAAGGAGGGAGATGGAGAGAGAGAGAAAAAAAAAGGAATGCAGAAGAGGGAATGAAGGGAGACAGGGAGGAGAAAGATGGAGATAGAGAAGGGAGTGATGCAGAGAGAGGAATGAAAGGAGAGAAGGAGAAAGATGGAGATAGAAAGGAAAGTAATGCAGAAGGAGGAATGAAGGGAGACAGGAATTAAGGAAGAAGACGAGAACAGAAAAGGGGATAGAGAGGAATGAATTAAAAGAGAAACAGGAGGAGGAGGAAGACGGGGACAGAGAGAGAGAGACAGAGAAAGAGAAAGAGGAAGAGATGCAGAAGAAGAAAGAAAGGAAGAGAAGCAAAGGATTAAAATAGACATACAAAGAGGAACAGAGATAATGGAGACAGATTGAAGATAAGAGAAGGAGATGAAGATGAAGTCGAGGGGTTTTGAGAGTGCATGCAGAGGCCACGTCAGGAAGCAAGGGTATACGGGAAGGGTTTATACCAGGAAGGGAAATGAAAGAAAAAAAGGTATTAGTCAACGTTTAAGGACTCTATTGATAGTTAAGTTGGTTAGGAAAAAATGTTTGGGGAAATTTATATAGGTCGGCATTTTCAGACATTTCCGCCTCTCATGCACATCAGTTATTTCCAAAGTCCAAAAAAGTCGGGTTCTCAGGAGTGATTCTTTAGGTTCATGGTGCAGAAGAAGGCTCAGACTACCACCATCAGGGTCATAAAACTAACCCCCTCTGGAAATGGCCACAACTCCTACGAAAGCCTTGTTAAATAGTATGCTGAGGCCGAAAAGGAGATCAGTCGGGTTCTCCTGAGTGATTCTTTAGGTTCATGGTGCAGAAGAAGGCTCAGACTACCACCATCAGGGTCATAAAACTAACCCCCTCTGGAAATGGCCACAACTCCAACGAAAGCCTTGTCAAATATGTATGCTAGGGCGCCGAAATGTTGCAGAATATAGCCCATGGTTAGTTAGTTAGTCCGCTGCTTCATCTGTCACGCCCTTCAGCCCGTGTATGTTACGTGGTTTTGGGCGGCATACAGCAGGGTAGGAGTCTTAAAGAGCATCTCCTTATTGTCCTGGTATTCTCAAACGCTTAGGGCTATTGTTACGGGCTCTCATTAGTGATTCTTTAGGTTCATGGTGCAGAAGAAGGGTCAGACTATAGCCACCATCAGGGTCATAAAACTACAACCGCTGGAAAAGCCCCAAACTCCTACGAAAGCCTTGTCAGCCTCTCGTTATTGTTCTGGTATTCTCAAACGCTTCGGGCTATTGTTACGATCATTTTTGAAGACCATGAAGTAGACGAGTTGGGTTTCCATGAGTGTTTCCTGTTCATGGTGTAGAAATCTTATAAAACTACTACTGCCAGGCTTATGAATCCACCCTTGGAAATCTCTGCACCTTCTAAAAGAGCTAAATAAGATAGATGTACTTAGGCGTCGAAACATTTGACATGGATCAGGTGGAGTTTCCGCGCTGCCTGACTTGATGCCACGTAAGATTAGGCGCCCGCATTTCTTTTTTGTCTCTCCTATACTTAGCGTGACCTTGAGAACACACACACACACACACACACACACACACACACACACACACACACACACACACACACACACGTATACATCCTCCCCCCCCCCACTGCCATAAAACTATAAATCAAGTCACACACATCACACATCACACACACACACACACACACACACACACACACACACACACACACACACACACACACACACACACACACACACACACATATCCCCCTCCCCCCATTTACATACTGCCATAAAACCAAAAATCGAGGGTATATAATCCTTCCAAGCGGTGCGGACGAACATATATGAATTTCCTAAAAGCAAAAGAAGTGTCAACACAAGTGTGCGTCTCCGGAGCCGCGCAGCGAGGGGTGGCGGCGGCGCTCACACGGTAGGGGAAGGACAGACAATATTTTCTCCTTTGTGCACAGGTCATCCATGGTTCGAATCCCAGAGCCGCGGGTGAGTGATTGTGTCCCCTTGTTTTGTGGTGCCGACGCCGATACCTGGGTGGGTGGGGCTGCGTGGTGTGGGGAGGGGCGGTAAGGTGGGGGAGGGGGCGTTTTAGGGGCGGTAAGGTGGGGAGAGGGCGTTTTAGTGGCGGTAAGGTGGGGGAGGGGGCGTTTGAGGGGCGGTAAGGTGGGGGAGGGGGCGTTTGAGGGGCGGTAAGGTGGAGGAGGGGGCGTTTGAGGGGCGGTAAGGTGGAGGAGAGGGGGTTTGAGGGGCGGTAAGGTGGAGGAGAGGGGGATTGAGGGGTGGTAAGGTGGAGGAGAGGGCGTTTTAGGGGGCGGTTGGTGGGTGGGGGGGCAGCTCACGGGCAACAGGGCAACAGTGGCTTAAAGTTTGTCAGGAACACGAAAAGTCTATTGCGGAGTTGAGAGATATATGCAAGGATCCGTGAGGCACCCAAATGACTATATACAGAGATGGCTCCTCCCGCGACCTTGTATATACTAAAGCAAACTGAAACCGGAGTGAGTCATTAGAACTTATGCCGCCAATGCTATACAGTGAAACCAGATTCGTGTTTGCGGGTCTTTTCCTCCCCGCCGCTCTACCACACAGTCCCAACGCTATCTATGTCATCCTTCCATATGTTACCTATTGCTATGATGTGAGAGGAAGGGATACGTGTTGGGATTGTGTGGCAAAGCGGAGGAGGAGAGGACCCGCGGGAGATAACGCAAACACGGTCTCGATAATCCCGTTTCAGTACAGCAACAACACGAATTTGATACTCAGACAAACGAACAGTAATCTAAACCTGATGAAGCAAATAAACAAACAGTAATAGACAGCATCAACAAACATCAGTGGGTCTTTTTCTTTTGTTATTTCATTTATTATTTCTCCTCGAGGTGTTTTTTCCCTTTACCGTAAAAGAAAGATATTGAAAAAGGGACCAGAAAACTCCGAAAGACGTCCACTTCAACTCAGGCAAACACGGTCTCGACAATCACGGAGGAGGAGAGGACCCGCGGGAGATAACGCAAACACGGTCTCGACAATCACGGAGGAGGAGAGGACCCGCGGGAGATAACGCAAACACGGTCTCGACAATCACGGAGGAGGAGAGGACCCGCGGGAGATAACGCAAACACGGTCTCGACAATCACGGAGGAGGAGAGGACCCGCGGGAGATAACGCAAACACGGTCTCGACAATCACGGAGGAGGAGAGGACCCGCGGGAGATAACGCAAACACGGTCTCGACAATCACGAAGGAGGAGAGGACCCGCGGGAGATAACGCAAACACGGTCTCGACAATCACGGAGGAGGAGAGGACCCGCGGGAGATAACGCAAACACGGTCTCGACAATCACGTATCACCACAGCAACAACACGACTTCGATGCATTCACGCAAGGCACACAAACACCAAAACCAACAGTCAGACAAACATACGGTAATCTGAACGTAATAAAGCATGCAAATGGACGAACAATAGAAAATAAAAGTCGGAAGGATACAAAGATGAGCAGCGATCGGAGGTTCTTTTCTTTTTTTCTTTGTTTCTTGCCCTTGAGCTGTTTACCGTAGAAAAAAAAACTATCGAAAAAAGGATCAGAGAAAAAATCCAAAAGCTATGCAATTCAACTCACGAAAAGTAAAGAAACAGACAATATTAAGATCCCTAAACACGCTTATAGCTGCTCTAAACACGCTACTCTAAACACGCTACTCTAAACACGCTATTGTCTATTAAAGAAGCAAGCGAAGAAAAAAAGAAGCCGAAAGAATCACGCTATAGTCCATTAAAAAAAGAAAACAAAAAGAAAAAAGCCGAAACAAACATAAGAAACAAACACGGTACTGCATCCAATAAAGCAAACAGAGAGAGGAAAAGAAACCGAAACAAACACGGTACTCTTATCAATACAGCAAAGAGAGAAAGAACCGAAACAAACAAGAAAGCAAAAGAAACAAACACGCTGTACTATCAATAAAGCGAACAGGGAAAAATAGAAGCAGAAGAAATATATATCAACGCATCTCACCTCACGAGTACTGGTCTCCTCAACACCTGTATACGGTCACCTGGCGGCGACTTGATTAGAGGACGCAGGTGAAAGAGAAACATTGCAACAGAAAATACATGAAAAGCGGTAGGCGAAAAAATAAACAGACACGGTATAAAGGAAGAAAGTGATAAAATGATACAGAGAAGACGACTGGAAAGATATGAGATAGTAAGAAGCAGAAGAAATAAAGAAAGAAAGTAAAGAAAAGCGGTAGGCGATAAAATAAACACACATGATATAAAGGAAGAAAGTAATGATATGATGCAAAGAAGAAAACTGGAAAGTATTAAGAAGCAGAGGAAGTAAAGGAAAGAATTAGAAGGAAAACCTGGTAAAAAGAAGAAAACGGGGAAAAATAATGCGATAGAGAGAAGACAAAAATAATACAATGAAAGGAAAAAAAGGACAAAAAAATACAGTACAGAGAAGACAAAGGACAAAAGTTATACAGTACAAAAAAAGTTGATGGACAAAAATAAAATAAAGTCGTAAAATTAATGTGACTAGTAAAAAGTAGCAATAATGAATAATAATGAAATAATGTAATAAATAAAAGTGCAATAGTTGTAGAAGTAATAGTAAAAAAAATATTGAAAATGTAAATAGTAAAGTTAAAATTAGAATACAAGAAAATAAAGCAGGAAAAGGAAGCAGACCCCAAAAAAAGATATATAAAGGGAAGGAAAAACAAAACAAAACAAAGAATTAGAATATAAGAAAATGGAGCCGCGGAAAAAGACGTGAATAAGAAAACTGAAAGGGAAGGAAAAGACAAAGAAGATACAAGAAAATGAAGCCGCGGAAAAAGACGTGGATAAGAAAACTGAAGGGAAGGAAAAGACAAATAATTAAGATATAAGAAAATGAGGCCGCGGAAAAAGACATGGATAAGAAAACTGAAGGGAAGGAAAAGACAAAGAATTAAGATATAAGAAAATAAAGCCGGGGGAAAAAAACGTGAATAAGAAAACTGAAGGGAAGGAAAAGACAAAGAATTAAGATATAAGAAAATGAAGCTGCGAAACGAAACAAGATAAAAAAAAACTAAGGGGAAAGAAAAACAAAACAAAGAATTAAGATATAAGAAAATGGAGCCGCGGAAAAAGACGTAGATAAGAAAACTGAAGGGAAGGAAAAGACAAATAATTAAGATATAAGAAAATGAAGCCGCGGAAAAAGACGTAGATAAGAAAACTGAAGGGAAGGAAAAGACAAAGAATTAAGATACAAGAAAATGAAGCCGCGGAAAAAGACATAAATAAGAAAACTGAAGGGAAGGAAAAGACAAAGAATTAAGATACAAGAAAATGAAGCCGCGGAAAAAGACGTGGATAAGAAAACTGAAGGGAAGGAAAAGACAAAGAATTAAGATACAAGAAAATGAAACCGCGGAAAAAGACGTAAATAAGAAAACTGAAGGGAAGGAAAAAAACAAAGAATTAAGATATAAGAAAATGAAGCCGCGGAAAAAGACAGATAAAAAAACAAAAGAAAGGAAAGAAAAAAACAAAGAATTAAGATACAAGAAAATGAAGCCGCGGAAAAAGACGTAGATAAGAAAACTGAAGAGAAGGAAAAGACAAAGAATTAGAATATAAGAAAATGGAACAGCGAAACAAAACAAGATAAAAAAATAAAGGAAAAACCAAACTAAGAATTAAGATACAAGAAAATGAAGCCGCGGAAAGAGACGTAGATAAGAAAACTGAAGGAATAGAAAACAAAAAACAAAGAATGAAAATCAGAAATAATATCAAAGACAGTTTTATGCAGCAGCGGAAAGGGACAAAAAATCGAAAAACATTAGGAAAGCAAATAAAAAAAATATATTAAAATTCTTCTTATCAGGCAGCGAAAGAAGACATACCAAAAAGAAAAACTAAAGAAAATTAACAAAACTTAACCATTTTCTTACACATGAGCGAAAGGAGACGAAGACCAACAATTTAAAGAGAAAAATAAAAGGAATAGAAATATCACGAAGAGCAGAAAAAAATAGGAACCACACTCT
>NC_066510.1:31431992-31439492 GCF_024679095.1 Eriocheir sinensis | reverse complement strand
TGCCGAGGAGGAGGAGGAGGAGGAGGAAGAGGAGGAGGGGTGGTGGTGGTGGTGGTGGCTGAGGAGGTATAGAGTGAGATGAAGAGGAAGGAAAGGAAGATGGAAGGAAAGAAGGAAAAATGAAGGAAAGGAGGAGGAGGAAGGGGTACTGGTAGAGGAAGGGAGGTGAGATTGAAAGTAAGGAAAGTAAGGTAGATAAAACGAAGGAAAGGATGAAGGGAAGAAGGAGGAAGAGGAAGAAGAGGAGAAGGAGGAGTGGAAGAGGTATATAGAGCAAGGTTTAAAGGAAAGGAAGGAAGGGAAGGGAAAGAAGATGATGGGAAAGGAACAACGAAGGAAGGAAGGAAGGAAGGAAGCAAAGACGAAAAAAAGAGAGAAAAAGAGAAAGAATAAAAGGAAATAAGAACAGAGAAGAAGAGAATGGGAGGAGGAGGAGGAAAAGAATAATAGAAGAGAGAGAGAGAGAGAGAGAGAGAGAGAGAGAGAGAGAGAGAGAGAGAGAGAGAGAGAGAGAGAGAGAGAGAGAGAGAGAGAGAGAGAGAGAGAGAGAGAGAGAGAGAGAGAGAGAGAGAGAGAGAGAGAAGGAAGGAAGAATAGACGGAGTATAACAGAGGAAGAGAAGGAGGAGGAGGAGGAGGAGGAGGAAAGAAGAGAAAAAGAAAGAGACCAGACCAGATATGTATTAGTAGTAGTAGTAGTAATAGCAGTAGCATTAGTAGTAGTAGAGGAGGGAGGGAGGGAGAGAGAGAGAGAGGTGAGGTGGGGTGAAAGGAGGGGGCATAGCTTACTAATTTGATGGGGTGATGATTGATGGCCACTGAGGCGATGGGGTGAGTTTACGTTCCCTTACTTAATGGCAGAAAGGGGTGGAGGGGGGGGAGGGGGGGAGGAGGAGGAGAAGATAGTGAAGGAGAAGGAGGAGGAGGAGGAGGAGGAGGAGGAGGATGGGAAGGGAGACTGAGCACGGGTTAGCTAAGTACATTAAGAGGAGAAGGAGGAGGAGGAGGAAGAGGAGGAGGAGGAGGAGGAGGAGGAGGAGGAGGAGGAGGAGGAGGAGGAGAGAGAGAGAGAGAGAGAGAGAGAGAGAGAGAGAGAGAGAGAGAGAGAGAGAGAGAGAGAGAGAGAGAGAGAGAGAGAGAGAGAGAGAGAGAGAGAGAGAGAGAGAGAGAGAGAGAGAGAGAGAGAGAGAGAGAGAGAGAGAGAGAGAGAGAGAGAGAGAATCACTTGGGTACAAAGACACGAATTCTATAGATAACGAAAAACAATAACACAAATAAGGAGAATAAAAGGGAGATAAGAAAAAAGGGAGAATAGTACAAAGGGAGATGAAAAAATAAAGGGAGATAAAATATAAAGGGAGATGAGTGTGCGTACAGATTGGAGTATGTATAAGAATCTGAGTAAAGAGGTGAGTAAATGTTGGAGGAGGAGGAGGAGGAGGAGGAGGAGGAGGAGGCCAGGGAGGGCAGTTTGCATATCCCAAGATCTGGCATCATCGTGGGAGATAAAACAGTCATATCAATCAGCGAGAGAGGGTGGCCAGCATCCTGATACGCGCCCCCCCTCGCCCCGCCCCGCCCCGCCCCGCCTCGCCGCCCCTCGCCCCCTCACCCCGCCCGCCCCCCGCCCCGATATAGAGGCCTCACTGCCTACGGGGTCTTGGGGTGACGGGGAGGATGCTGAGGGTGAAGGGTGAAGGGGGACGAAGAGGGTTGAGTGGGTGGAGGAGAGATGAGGGGGTGGAGGAGGGTTGAGGGGGTAGGTGAGGGTGAGGGGGGGTGAAGGGGTGAGAGGAGTTGATGGGGGTTGAGGTGGGGGGTTGGGGGCCCAGCACACCGTCCTAACCCTTGGTCGTGTCTTCCCCAGGGGAGTGTTCCCTGGCGGGCTTCGGGCTGCCGCAGGTGGGCGCCGCAGCCTCGCCGGGCCACGCCCACCTTGACTACAACGACAACGTGACGGGCTCGCCCATGGCCGCCCATCCCGGCGACGGCGGCGGCCACCACTACGCCGGCCAGGGCGGCCTCTTGGGCGGCCCCTACCACCCCGCGGGGCTGCCGGGCCAGCTGGAGTGTGGCCTCAACGCTGCCCCGCTGCGACCACTCCCCCACGGGGCCGCCCACCCGGGGGGCCTCATGTACCCCAGCCCCACGCCCCTGCTGCCCCACCTCCAACACCAGCAGCACCCCCACCACGCCCACCATCACCACCACCACCCGCGGGGCATGGAGCCCTACCCCGGCGGCGGCGGCGGCCACCGCTGGGAGGGCGGGGGCGGCGGTGGTCGGGGCGGGGCGGGGGAGAAGGCGCGGCGGGAGCAGCGGATCCGGCGTCCCATGAACGCCTTCATGGTGTGGGCCAAGGTGGAGCGCAAGAAGCTGGCGGACGAGAACCCCGACCTGCACAACGCCGACCTCTCCAAGATGCTGGGTGAGTGTGCGGGGTGGAGGACAAGGGGGAGGGGAGAGATGGGTAAGTAGGAGGGTGAGTGGGTGGGTTAGCGGGTATCTGAGTAGTGAGTACCTCATTAACCCTTCCCTACAGTGCTCCTACGCGTTATCACTTTCTAATCAAGAGTGAGTTCGTCCGTAATGCTCGTCCTTCAACACCACATTCACAGACTTCCATTCCTCCCTCCACACACACACACACACACACACACACACACACACACACACACACACTCTCCTCCCATGTTCCCGAGGCTCCTGTGCTCTTCAACCCTTTACGCGTCAGCCATTCCACCCCAGCGTCTGCCCTGCATGTTATATATAAGGCTTTCTCTTCTTCTGAGGCGCTGGGTTGAGTTGGCATTCCACCCCCTTGTATGGCGATGGTTATGTTCCAAGTCTTCTTCTCTTTACCAGGGAATTCGTAAGAGTTTGTCGTTTATACTAATGTTCTGATCCTCTTAAAGCATCTACTCTTTAACCTATGAATTCGTAAGAGTTTATCGGTTATATTTACGTTCCAATCTTATTAAAACGTCCTTCCTTTTACCAATGAATTTCTGTGTTTCCTGTTTCTGATATATTCTTAGGTTCTTGATTCTCTTTCACGGGGTTTATGAGCTGGACTGGCTGACTGACGGACTGACTGACTGACTGACTGGCTTACTAACTGACTGACTGGATGACTGACTGACTGACTGACTGGGTGGGAGGACTCCAGTACCCCGCCATACATCCTGCTGGTCCTTCACTCATGTCCAGTCCGTCAGGGTCCGGGTGACGGGAATACCAATGACCCTCAGACGGTTTATAGACCATGACCACGCCGCGAGGTCAGAGGTCACGGGGGGAGGGTCAACACGGAGAGGCTGGGGAATGGTTGTGGTGATGGAGGAGGGGCGGAGGTGGAGGAGGAGCCGGTCATCTCCTCTCCACTTCCGTCCTCCTTCTCCTCCTCCTCCTCCTCCTCCTCCTCCTGATCCTCGTCGTCAGCCTCTTCTTCCTTATTCATATCTTCCTCCTCCTCCTCCTCCTCCTCCTCCTCCTCCTCCTCCTCGTCCTTCCACTCTTCCTTGTTACCCTCATATTCTTCTTCAGATTATTCTTCCTTTTCCTCCTCCTCCTCTTCTTCCTCCTCCTCCTCCTCCTCCTCTTCCTCCTCCTCCTCTTCTTGTTATTGTTCTTCCTAGTGATTCAGCTCCTTCATTTTCTTCTCCCTCTCCTCTTCCTCTTCCTCCTCATTCTTCCACTCTTCCTTGCCGCCTTTTTCTTCCTCCCTCCTCCTCCTCCTCCTCCTCTTCCTCCTCCTACCGACCCACCACCACCACCACCACCTATACCTCCCCCCTGCCTCCCTTACTCCCCTCCCCTGCCCATCTCCCCCTTCCCCTCTTCCCCTGCCCCCTCTCCTCCCCCACCCCCCCCACGTAATCTATCACCCGCCCTCGCCATTACACGCACACGGAAACTCACTTAAGAACCGCAGTACCGCCCGCCATCTTTTTTTCTTCTTTTTTTTGTTGTTGTTTCGGTTGTCTTTTTTTATCATTATTTTTCTTACGTGACTCCTCCTCCTCCTCTTCTTCCTCCTCCTCTTTTTCCTCCTCCTCTTCTTTTTCCTCCTCTTCTTCTTCTTCCTCCTTCTGCTCTTTCTCTTAATCCTCCTCCTTCTCCTCTTCATTTCCCAACAATAACAGGATCACTTCTTCTTCCTCCTCCTCCTCCTCCTCCTCCTCCTCCTCCTCCTTCTCGTCTCGTCTCTTTACGCCACTTCCTGTCCACAACTTATCATCATCATCATCATTAGCATCACACCACCACCATCACCACCACCACCACCACCACCACACTCAACAGTCAGGTCATGGCGACACTCTCATTCCTCAACGCTGGGGAGACAACTGTTTATCTTCCTCTCTTTTATCTCCCCTCTCCTCCCTCCCTCCCTTTCTCTCTCCCTCTCCATATAGGCTTTCAGAATGCCAGTGTGGGCGTGGCAATATGGCGTCGCTAAACCTTCACTCCTCCACCAGTACCATGACGATAGCAAGACGCCATGTTGGATTACCTCACTCCATGGGGTTAAGAGGGGGAGGAGGAGGAGGAATATTAATACGTTCATCAAAAAAGAGAGAAAGTAACACGACGAAACAACGAAATGGAGAAAAAAGTTGATGGAAATAAAAAAAAGAGCAGCAATATTAGAACTGGAAGAGGAGGAGGAGGAGGAGGAGAGAGGGAGGAGGAAGAGGAGGAAAAGTATAAAGAAAATGAAGCAATCTGAATTCAGGATCAAAACGATAAGAAAAATAACAAAGGAAACAGTAGCAGCGGTGAAGTAGTAGTAGTAGTAGTAGTAGTAGTAGTAGTAGCAATAGTAGTAGTAGTAGCAATAGTAGTAGTAGTAGTAGTAGTAGTAGTAGTAGTAGTAATAGTCGTAGTCGTAGCAGTAGTTATGGAAGCAGATGTCATCCACCATCACCACCACAACCACTATCACCATCACCACCACTACCTCCACCACCACCACCACCTCCTCTCCGTGACCCCATAAGGCACCCAAGGCGAGGTCATGTCACGTGTGTTCCTGATAGGTCACTTGTAATCCTTCTCTCTCTCTCTCTCTCTCTCTCTCTCTCTCTCTCTCTCTCTCTCTCTCTCTCTCTCCTAGGTCTTGTTTTCCCTCTTTTCTTGTTCCTCAGAGTCGGTAACACGATGCGGAAGGCTTAGCAAGAGGTCCGCCACCCCGCGTAGTGTATTGCAAACCCCCCGAGTCGCCGTGTATTGCAAACCCCCGAGTCGCCGTGTTTAAACAGCCGTGTCACGCTGCCTCCCGTGTGAACCCAGGCGGAGAAAAATAACTGAGCCCCCCCCTTCTTCCCTCCCCCTCAGCCACCCACTCGAGACCGCGTTTTCTTTCACGCTTAAAAAGAAATCGAGAGGGAAGCACGTCACTCACTCCGATACAAAGAAAATGGGATACTCGAGTGCCTTTTTTTTGGAGCTTCTTGAGGGTAACTTTGATAATAATAATTTGCACGTTGATCAATTATTAGAGGAAAATGTAATGAAGTGATATTCGAGAAGGAGGGAGAGACTGACTGCGTGTTTTCTTTATCTGTCTATCTATCTATCTGTCTATTTATCTATCTATCTATCTATAACACGAGAGATATGGAAACACTTATGAAAACACTAAAATCTGAATATTTCCTCAAAGTCTCGTTTTGTTTCATGCACGATTTTTTTTTTTTTGAGAGAAGGCGGAAAGATTAAGGAGGTGGAACAGCGTAAGAAGAGGACGAGAGGAGAAGGAGGAGGAGGAGGAGGAGGAGGAGGAGGAGGCAGAGGAGCAAAGGTGTAGGACAGGAGGAGAAGGAGGAAGCCAATGTGGAGTGAACCATGTGGAGAGGTTCAGCGAGATAATATTCAAACAGAAATGAGATGGAGTGAAAATATAGTGGAACATTTAACAAAGGAACAGATATAACGATACACTGATTATCATTTTTTTCTGTGTGTTTTAGGCGACAAATTATGGCAGATTAAAGAAAGCACACTATAAAACAAGTACAGAGAAAAAAAACTTATTTCGCCAAGATTGAGATACGAGAAATATTCGAATAAAGAAAAAATTAATACATATACCGGAAATACAGAGAATGATAGACAGACTAACCGGGAAATAAATGATACATATATACACCCCAGGGAAGACCGATCAATATATTCAGTGATGATATAAAGCTAAGAGGCATTTGAACCTTTACATCGAGACTTGAATCTATGCAAGCAGAAGAGAGAAAAGAAAAAAAGAAACAGTTTAGAAGAGACTTAGAGACTTGAATCTACACAAGCAGAAGAGAGAAAAGAAAAAAGAAACAGTTTAGAAGAGACTTAGAGACTTGAATCTATACGACCAGACGAAAAGAAGGAAAAAAAATAAAGTTTGGAAGATGTTTAGTATTTCCTGCAGTGTAATAGAAGAGGTTGTTAATACTACTACTAATGATGATGATAATGATGATGATGATGAAGATGATAATAGAAGAAAGAGCAATGATTCATATAAAACAAATAACCAAACAGCAAAAAAAAAAATGAATGTAAGGAAATAAAAAAAGCAAAGCCAAGTCATGATTCAATTGAGGGAAGAAAAAAATTATACCAACAAAAACAGTTAAAGAAAAGCAAAGGGAAAACAATCGAATAACCAGAAAGGAGAAAAATCGCAATATATTTCTTTTCTCTTAACTGGCAACACTTTTTTTCCCTCTAATCTTTTTTTCTTCTTTTCCTCTCCTCTTCTTCAAATTATTTTTCCCTCCAAGCTCCTCTTTCTTCCCAAACTTATTATCTTTTCTTCTTCTTCTTCTTCTCTCTCTCTCTCTCTCTCTCTCTCTCTCTCTCTCTCTCTCTCTCTCTAATAGTAACTCACAAGCGACCGGAAATTGAGTCCATTTTTTTGTATTCTCGTTAGTAATACTCTCTCTCTCTCTCTCTCTCTCTCTCTCTCTCTCTCTCGCCAGGTGTCTATCCAGTTAATAAGGTCACGATTGGTCACCCTCCTCCTCCTCCTCATCTTGATTCTACTACTACAATAACTACTACTACTACTATTACTACTATCTAACTTTCTCGACTACGTAACACTGATCAAAGATAAAAGGAGGAAAAAGAGAAGGATTGAAATTGCCTCTTGTTAATTCCGGGTTGCAAAGAAGTGGGCGAGATAAGCGTGCGTGAGTGTGTGGGCGCGCGCGTGTGTGTGTGTGTGTGTGTGTGTGTGTGCTAATATTTCACTTTTATGGTTAGCAGTGGCACGTGTCTCGTTTTCTTTTGTCTGTGTTTTTCTCCTTTTTTTTTTTTTTAGAAGGGGGGACTTAGTTAATGTAAGATTGTACCTCCGTGTCTTTTCATTAACCTGTTTTTTTTTTTTGTGTGTGTGTTTGTCAGTTCTCTCTCTCTCTCTCTCTCTCTCTCTCATACACCCACACCCACACGAACACAACGACAAAACAATAAGAAAACAACAACGACAATAATAATAATA
>NC_066510.1:31424492-31426992 GCF_024679095.1 Eriocheir sinensis | reverse complement strand
GGAGGAGGAGGATGGTGGTGACAGTCTGAGAGAAAGAAAAAAAAAGTAATTAAATGCTTGAAGGGAAATGAGGACCTTTTATGGAGGAAGGAGGAGGAGGAGGAGGAGGAGGAGGAGGAGGAGGAGGAGGAGGGAGGTAGATGAGAAGGAAACTGTTAACTCAGGGACGATCAACGGTTTCTTCCACTACCAGGAGGAGGAGGAGGAAGAGGAGGAGGAGGAGGAGGAGGAGGAGGAGGAGGAGGATTAAATAATATGTTTGGTTTTAATTAAAGTTATTCAATCAATTTCTTTACTTTACCTTACCTTACCTTACCTTACCTCCTCCTCCTCCTCCTCCTCCTCCTCCTCCTCCTCCTCCTCCTCCTCCTCCTCTTCCTTATCAACACATCCATCTTAATATCGCCCATACCTCCCTTCCTTACCTCCCTTCTCTCCCTCCCTCCCTCCGTTTCCTCCCTTCCTTCCTCCCTTCCTCTCTCATCTTTACCTTTTCGCAACCCGTATTTAATGAGGCGATTAATGAGAAGCTAATTAGGGAGATAAGGAGGAGGGAAGAGGGAAGAAAGGGAGGGAGAGAGGGAGAGGAGGGAGGAAATGAGGGAGAAAAGAGAGGAAAGGAGAGAGAGGAAAGAGCAGGAATGGGTGAGAGAGAGAGAGAGAGAGAGAGAGAGAGAGAGAGAGTGAGAGAGAGGGAGAGGAAATGAAGGAAGGAATAAAGTAGGAGGAGGAGGAGAAGGAAAATGGAGAGAAGGATTAATGAAGGAAGAGAGGAAGGAAAAAAGTGAGGGGGGAAAAAAGGAAAAAAAAAAGAAAGAGAAAATTAAAGGGGAATTACCGGGGAAGGAAATTTTTTAGTTGGGAAATAATTAAGAATGCGGAGAATACTACTACTACTACTACTACTACTACTACTACTACTACTACTACTACTAGTGATAATAATATAAGTAGGAGCTGGAAATTTCAATGCCCAAATAAGTAGTGATCAGATTATAATTCTTGCTTTCCCATATAACACACACACACACACACACACACACACACACACACTTGCGATAAAAGATTAAAAAAAAAGGAATGAAAAGGAAAAAAAGAAAAGGACGAGAAGAAGAGGAAGAGAGGGATGAAAAGGAGAATAAAAACACGAATAAAATAAAATAAAAGATGAAAAGGAAAAGAAGAAAATGGAGGGAAGAAAAGGGAGGAGCCGTGTTTCCCGTCCTATTCCGCCCATCTCCCTCCCCTTCCCCTCCCCTTCCCATTCCCCTCCCCCCTTCCTCCCCTTCCTAACACATGCTAACTAACTAGGGGGTCCCGGATGCTCGGCCCATGATGGAAGGGGTAAATGGCTTCATCCGTGGGGGAGGGGGGAGGAGGAGGGGTAGGGAAGAGGAGGAGGAGTAGGGGTGGATGAGAAGGAGGAGGAAGAGGAGGAGGGGGAGGAGGGATGGCTGAAGTTAGAGGGTTAGGTAGTAGTAGTAGTAGTAGTAGTAGTAGTAGTAGTAGTAGTAGTAGTAGTAGCAGTAGGAGGAGGCGGAAAAGGAGGACACACACACACACACACACACACACACACACACACACACACACACACACACGCCAGCATCCACCTGTAGCAATGTTTACCGACCGTCAAGTGAAGAGAGAGAGAGAGAGAGAGAGAGAGAGAGAGAGAGAGAGAGAGAGAGAGAGAGAGAGAGAGAGAGAGAGAGAGAGAGAGAGAGAGAGAGAGAGAGAGAGAGAGAGAGAGAGAGAGAGAGAGGTAAAGAAAAAAAAAGTGAGGATATGTGCCGTAGAAAAAATGAAAAATATGAATGAATGATCGTCAGGAGGGAAAATTAGAATGAAGATGAGGACAGATAAGAGGAAAATGCAAGAAAAAGAGGAGAAAATGAGAGTTTAAGAGAGAGAAAAAAATGAAGATATATCCTGAAAAAAAAAGAGAAATATGAATGAATGATCGTAAGAAGGGAAAATTAGGATAAAGATGAGGAGAGAGAAGAGGAAAATGCAAGTAAAAGAAGGAGAGAAAGAGGAGAGAGAAAGGATAATAGGAAGAAAAAGTAAAGAAGATTAGCATATGAAGAAAAGGACAAAAAGAGGAAAAAGAAGAAAATTAAAGAGCAGGTGGATTAGAAGGAAGAGAAAAGGTGAATAAAGAGAAAGAGAAAAGGAAGGAATATTAGTAAAAGGAGGAAGAGAAAGAGAAGGAGAAGAAGTAGGAGGAGGATAAGCAAAACAAACAAACTAATAAACAAACAAAACAAGAAACGCATAACTCTGATAAAGAAAGAAAAAAAGAGGAGGAAGAAGGGGAGGAGAGAGGATGGAGAACAAGGGAAGGAAGAAAGAGGAGGGAGGAGGAAGAGGAGGGATGAAGAGGAGGGAGAGAGGGAGGAAAAGACGACGACAAAGAGAGGAGGAGGGAGGAGAGGATATGAAGAGGAGGAGGAGGAGGAGGAGGAGGAGGTAGCAGGGTCAGGAGGAAGAGGCAGAG
>NC_066510.1:31416992-31421992 GCF_024679095.1 Eriocheir sinensis | reverse complement strand
TACCATTTCGGTTTTTTTCTTTTAAACTTTAGCTTCTACTTCCATCTTCTTCTTTTAATTATTTTCTTTCATTTTCTTATTAGTTTTTTTTCTTTCTCTCTTTTCTCATCATCACCTCATCCTCCTCTTCCTCCACCACCTTCACCTCCACTCGAAATGGCATCCACCACCACCATCATCACCACTACCATCATCATCTCCACCCCCATCGTAAAGTTATTTCTCTCCGTTAAATCTTTTTCTAGTTTTTTTCTCCTCCTTTCCTTCCTTTCCTCTCTTCCACTCCACGACCTTTTCCTTCCTCTTTTCCTTTGCTTCCTCTCCTTTCCTTTCCCTTCTTCTCCTATTCTTCCTCATTATCTCCTCATTCGTTTCCTTTTTCTCATTTCCTTCCCTCCTTTCTCTTTTCCTCCCCTTTCGCAACATTGGACACCACCACCACCACCACCACCACCACCACCACCACCTCCTCCCTTCCCTTAATAATGTCAACTCTCATCTCCCCTCCCATCCCTCCCCTCCATTCCTCTCCATTCCCTCCCCTCTCCTCTCCTCCCCCCCCCCCCTCTTGCAAGCATCCGTTTTATGGTATAATATGGCCACTTATCAAATCATTTAAAACTACGCAAAGGGTCTCTCTCTCTCTCTCTCTCTCTCTCTCTCTCTCTCTCTCTCTCTCTCTCTCTCTCTCTCTCTCTCTCTCTCTCTCTCTCTCTCTCTCTCTCTCTCTCTCTCTCTCTCTCTCTCTCTCTCTCTCTCTCTAATAAAGCGTATAAGTAGGACACTGACCTCCTCCTCCTACTCCTCCTCCTCCTCCTCTTCCTCTCCTTCCTCTTCCGTTTCCCTCCCATACGCCTCTCCACCACCCTCCTCCTCCTCTTCCTCCTCCTCTTCTTCCTCCTCCTCATGACCCGAGTGACCTACTTTCAATGGGTCACAAGAGGTTAAGTCGAGGTCAAAGGTCATATCGGGATGATGTTAAAGGATAGAAAAAGATAAAGGAAAACTAAAGCTGCGCCTGGCCTCTGTGCTCATCTTTGTAACAGTGACCCTTGATCCTGTGACTCTATATATTTCGTGATTGTCTGTCTGTCTGTCTGTCTGTCTCTGTCTGTCTGTCTGTCTCTCTCTCATTACACAATCACAGTCTGGTTATGTTTCCGCTTTTTATGTTAATGTCGCTTATATATAGATTAACAAAAGGGGTGTGACCAACTCTCTCTCTCTCTCTCTCTCTCTCTCTCTCTCTCTCTCTCTCTCTCTCTCTCTCTCTCTCTCTCTCTCTCTCTCTCTCTCTCTCTCTCTCTCTCTCTCTCTCTCTCTCTCTCTCTCTCTCTCTCTCTCTCTCTCTCTCTCTCTCTCTCTCGTTCACGTCCTCAACATAAGGTGTAGAACAATGCCCGCGTACATCTTTGAGTTTCAAGCCACTGGTCTCTGCATGTGGTGGTGGTGGTGGTGGTGGTGGTGGTGATGAGGGTAGTGGTGGTGGTGGTGGTGGTGGTGAGGGTGGTAGTGGTGGTGGTGGTGGTGGTGGTGATGAGGGTAGTGGTGGTGGTGGTGGTGGTGGTGATGAGGGTAGTGGTGGTGGTGGTGGTGGTGGTGATGAGGGTAGTGGTGGTGGTGGTGTTTGTCTTGCTACAGTTTCATCCATATACTTCATTTTCTTCTTTCCTTCCTTTCTTATAAAACTTCCTTACATAATCTTTTTTTTTCTTTAACTCTTTTATATCAAACCTTCATTAATAGCTTCCTCCTCCTCCTCCTCCTCCTCCTCCTCCTCGTCGTCCTCCTCCTCCTCCTCCTCGTCGTCCTCCTCCTCCTCCTCCTCCTCTTCTTCCACGCAGGCACGAGGACAGACTGACTTTCTCGTCTGATTTATTGCCCCGATATATAACAAACAGATTTAAGAGGACAGTCGACACGGGGCTTGAGTAGTGGTGGTGGTGGTGGTGGTGGTGGTGGTGGTGGTGGTGGACGATAAATAATAGTGGTTAAGAGAGCAATGTTTGTTTGTTTGTTTGAGTTTGTTTTGGTTTGTGTGTGTGTGTGTGTGTGTGTGTGTGTGTGTGTGTGTGTAGAGGTGGTAATAGTAGTAGTAGTAGTAGTAGTAACCATATGATAATTTTGGTTTGAGGTGCAGAGAAGGAAAAAAATAAAAGGGAAGAGAGGAGAGGAGACGAGAAAAGGCGAGGAAAGAAAATAAAAAAAATGAGAAGGAAGGAAAGGAGCAAGCCGTAAGAATTGGATAGGAGAGGAAAAGACTAGAAACAAAAGGAGAGAGAAGAGAAAAAAGCAAGGAGGATAGAAGGTGAGATAAGCGAACAGAGTCGAGGAGAGAGAGGATAAGAGAGGGAGGGAGGGAGAGAGGTATGTAGGAAAGGACACATTTTCTACGTCACTGATGGAGGGCGATAGATCAACAGGTCACTAATCTAAAAGTGACATCATTCCTTCTTTTTGAGATTTCGCGATCTTATCACGACTGACCCTTCCTGCCTTCTTCCCCTCCCCCCACTCACCCCCCTTTCTCCACCCCAACCTTACCTCCCTTCCTCCCCACCCCGTTTTCCTTCCTCTCCCTGACCTCTTTTCCTCCCCCATCCCCTTTTCCTTACCCCAACCCTCTTCCCTTTACTCTCCAATCCCCTCCCCCTTCATTCTCCTCTCCCCAGCCTCTCCTCCCTATTTCTCTCTCCCCACCCATCCCTTTTTTCCTCTTCAACTCCCTTTCCCTTTCCTCTCCAATCCTTTCCTCCCCCTTCATTCCCCTCTCCCCAAACTCTCCTCCCCATCCCTCTCTCCCCACCAATTCATTTTTTCCTCTTCAACTCCCTTTCCCTTTCCTCTCCCTTCCCCTCCAACTTCATTCTCTCCCCATCTCGTTTTCCCCTCCCCATCCCCCTCTTTCTTCCCCATGGCTATTCTTTTCCCCTCATTCCCCCTCCCCAATCTTCCCTCTCCAAGCCCATTTTCCTCTCCCAATTCCGTTTTTCTCTCCCCATCCTCCTTTTCCTTCCTCATCGCCCCTTTCTTTCTCTCGCTCACCCCTCCCCAATCTTTCCTCCCCAAGCCCATTTTCCTCTCCCCATTCCGTTTTCTCTCCCCAATCCCCTTTTTCTTCCTCCATTTCCCTCCCTTTCGTTCCTCCTCCCCAAACTTTTCCTCCCCACCCTATATTCCCTTCCCCAACCTCTCCCCTTCCCCAGATCCCCTCCCTATCCCCTTCTCCCCTCCCCATCCCGTCTTTCTCTCCCAATCCCCCCTTTTCCCTTCCCCCACCTCTCCTCTCTCTCTCTCCCCCTCATTCACCTCTCCCCCCTCTCTCTTTCTCCCCCTCCTTCCCTCTTATCTCAAACTATTTCTTTCTCTTCCTTTAACAAACCGACTTTGAATACTTTTCTTGACCTGTTTTTTTTCTTGTTTTTGTCCGTAGTTTTTTTTTCTTTCTTTCTTTCTTACTTCTTACTTATTTTTTTTCTTTTCTTCACTAATTTATTTTCTTCCTTCTAATTTTGGTCACGCGTTTTTCTTTTTTTTTCTTTCTTTCTCAGTTTTTTTTTTGGGGGGGGGTTACTTTCCTGAATTTCCCGTACACTGTTTTCTTTTCCTTTCTCTTCCTTTCCTCTTCTTTTTTCCTGATTGTTTCCTTTTTTCCCCTCTTTTTTTGTTCGGTTCATCGTTGTTGTTGTTGTTGTTGTTGTTGTTGTTGTTCCTTAAGTCTTTTTTTCTCAACCCTTCCTAACATTTCTTTTCCATCCTATTCGCTATTTTCTTTTGGTTTCCTTTACTGCTAACTTTATTTCTTTTCTTGTCCTGTTTTCCTGCTTTTCTTTTTTGCTCACTTGTGCTTTTCTGAATCTATATTTTTCTCCTTTCTCTCTTTCGTTCCTCTTTTTCTTCCTTCCATCTTTCGCTTTTCTTCTGTTTTCTTTTTCTCATGCTGGCTCGCTTCATTTTCCTCTTCCTATCATCTCATATCTTCTCCTTCTATCCTTTCTCTCCTTTGCTTAATTCCTCTGTTCATTCTGTCTCCTTCCTTCCTTCCTTCCTTCCTTCCTTCCCTTCCCTCCCTTCCTTCCTTCCCACACTCATATTTCTCCACCTTTTTCAAATCCTCTGGTTCTCCTTCCTTCTCTACTTCACTTCCTCTCTTTACCATGTCTTCTTTCCTTTCCTCCCTCCTTTGCATAATTCCTCTGTTCATCCCGTCTCCTTCCTTCCTTCCTTCCTTCCTACACTCATATTTCTACACCTTTTTCAAATCCTCTGCTTCTCCTTCCTTCTCTACTTCATTTTCTCTCTCTATCTCCTCTTCTTTCCTTTCCTCCCTCCCTTCCTTCCTTTCCCACATTATTTCTCTCTCTCTAACTGTTGTCTCTCTCGCCCTCTTCTCTCCGTCCCTTATCTCTCCTCCCTCTTCTCTCCCTGTTTGGTCACTGGAGGCTCGGCTGACTGCCCCATACCTCACACTTCCCTCCATCGCTTCCCTCCTCTCTCTCCCTCACTGATACCTCCCTGGGCCATCCCTCATCCTCCTCTCCCTCCAGCCGCACATTCATCTCCCTCTCCCTCTCCCTCTCTCTCTCTCTCTCTCTCTCTCTCTCTCTCTCTCTCTCTCTCTCTCTCTCTCTCTCTCTCGGGCGAAGATGCATTTTCCAGTCCGGAGAAGGAGAAAAATGGATGATTTGAAATGGATTTGTCTTGTGTGTGTGTGTGTGTGTGTGTGTGTGTGTGTGTGTGTGTGTGTGTGTGTGTGTGTGTGTGTGTGTGTGTGTGTGTGTGTTATTTTTTGTTGTATTATTTTCCTTTGCTTCCCTTCTCTATTATTTTTTTCGCTCGCTTTCCTTCTTTCTCTCCTTTCTTCTTTTCCTTGTCTTGTTCTTCTCTTTCCTTCCCTTCTATCCATTTTTTTCGCTTTTCCTTCTTCTTCTTCTTCTTCTTCTTCTTCTTCTTCTTCTTCTTCTTCTTCTTCTTCTTCTTCTTCTTCTTCTTCTTTTCCT
>NC_066510.1:31411992-31414492 GCF_024679095.1 Eriocheir sinensis | reverse complement strand
TAGTAGTAGTGATAGTGGTAGTGGTGGTAGTGGTAGTGGCAGTGGTAGTAGTAGTAGTAGCAGTAGCGCCAGGGGTCGGAGTAATAATAATAAATAATGATAACAAAAACAAAGAAACTCGTCATATCCAGGTAAGTTGCAGGTAATGACTATAATTAGCAGGTGTTTGTCTAGTAGAAAGGAGGATGGAGGTGAGGAGAGGAGAGAAGAGGAGAGAGGTGCGAAATGGAGGTGAAGGCGGTGATGAAGAAATGGAGAAGGTGGAAGAAGAGGAGGAGGGAGGAATCTTTGGACAGGTGGACAGATGACGTAGCTTTGTGACACAGACAGACAGACGGACAAGTTTAGATGGGAAGGAGATAAGTGTAGTCTCTCGTCCTGTCCCTTTATCCCCGCCCTCTTCTTCGGCTTCTACTCATCATCATCATCATCATCATCACCATCATCATCATCATTATACCGTTTACACTTTCTCCTCTTTTTTTATCTTATATCAGGTTTTTCATGGCATTTTCACTCTTTTAATTTACTTACCCCAACCGCGGTCTCTCTGCGCCAAAGCTTTCGATATAAGATTTTTTTTCTACTCAGTCCAACTTTTTTATGCAAGAGTTAAAAGCAGAATCATCAAAATCTCATCCCTCTTACGAATATACCCTTGAAATCAGCCCTACTCTTCCCTTCGTCTGTATACAGAGATCAGAAATAACAACAATAACTTGACTCTCTATCTTATATATTTTTCTACTCTGTCCAACTTTCTAATGCAAGAGTTAAAAGCAGAATCATCAATCTCTCACTTTCCTGTTACGAATATACACTCTGGAACAGCCTCTATCTTTCCTTTGCCTATACAGAAATCGTGGATAACAACAGCAATTTT
The DNA here is from genome assembly GCF_024679095.1 of Eriocheir sinensis. NCBI lineage: Eukaryota > Metazoa > Arthropoda > Malacostraca > Decapoda > Varunidae > Eriocheir > Eriocheir sinensis. The sequence goes on along the minus strand of NC_066510.1, from coordinate 31,413,609 downwards.
AATAATAGATAACATAAGAAATAACAATAGATGAAAACAATAACAATGCCAGATACACAATAACTACACACGTAACGATTAAAAAAAAAGAAAAAGAAACAAAAATAACAAAAGAAACGCTAATAATAATAGTAAATAACAATAACAAGTGAAAAAATAACATGAAAGATTTAAAAAGTTAGTGAAAAAAAAAGGAAAGTAAAACAATAATTACAAAAAAAAAAGAAACTATGAAAATAATGATAAATAAAAATAAATAAAATAACAGAAAACGTTCAAAAAAAGCTCTCCATCCATCCGACTGTTACTTTTTATCCCCCTCTCTCTGTTTACAAGTTTATCCCCCTGTCTGTCTGTCCGTCTGTCTGTTGGTCTGTTTTCCTTTCCCCGTGGCGTGAGATCCATTTTTTTTCCTTTTTATTCCTATTATTTCTTTCTCTATTATTTTTTTTTCTTCCTCTGTTGATCCTCTTCACTTATACCTTCCCTGCTTTGTTATTCCATGTCTGTCTGTCTGTCTGTTTGGTTCTCTCTCTCTCTCTCTCTCTCTCTCTCTCTCTCTCTCTCTCTCTCTCTCTCTCTCTCTCTCTCTCTCTCTCTCTCTCTCTCTCTCTCTCTCTCTCTCTCTCTCTCTCTCTCTCTCTCTCTCTCCATCTATTTATCTATTTTCTCTCTTTCACTCTCTTCGTCTTTTTTACTCCTTCTCTTCTTTTTTTATAATTTTCTTTCATTTAGTTTCTTATTTCATTCGTTTTCCCTTCCTTTCCTCATCCTCTCCCTGTGTCCGTGCGTGTGCGTGTGCGTGTGCGTGTGTGTGTGTGTGTGTGTGTGTGTGTGTGTGTGTGTGTGTGTGTGTGTGTGTGTGTGTGTGTGTGTGTTGCATGGTACGTCACATCCCCTTCGTCTTTTAACAACTCTTTTAATTGCAACACCGCGGCAGGAAATCTCTTGTTAGCGAAGGAAGGTGAGGCCCAAGGACGGAGGAAGGAGGGAAGAGAAGGAGGAGGAGGAGGAGGAGGAGGAGGGGGGTTAAGGAGGACGAAGGCGTAGAAGGGAAAGAAGGGAAGGTTAGAAGGAAAAAGGAGGAGGAAGATAAGGGGAAAGGGAGGAAGGAGGGAAGGAGTTATAGAACGATGACATGGAAGGGAAGGAAGGAAGGAAGGAAGGAAGGATGGAGGAAAAAAGAAGGATAACTGACACAGAAGGGAAGGAAGGAGGGAGAGAGATACAGGATAAAAATGTTAGATGAAGAGAAAGGAAGAAGGAAGGAAGGAAGAGATAGGAAGAGAGAAGGGAGGAGAATGAAGATGACTGGGAAGGAGAGATGTCAAGGAGGAGGAGGAGGAGGAAGAGGAGGAGGAGGAAGGGAAAGTGAGGGAGAAGAAAAAAGAAGAGAAAGAAAGTGAAGGACAAATGAAAGGGAAGGAAATGTAAAAAATGAGAGAGAGAGAGAGAGAGAGAGAGAGAGAGAGAGAGAGAGAGAGAGAGAGAGCATCAACCTGATAAAACTCCACTTCCACCACCACCACCTCCACCTCCACCACCACCTCCACCACCACCACGACCACCACCTCCACCACCACCACCTACCAACCTTTCGTTCCTCCCTTCCTCCAT
>NC_066510.1:31399492-31401992 GCF_024679095.1 Eriocheir sinensis | reverse complement strand
GCACTGTAACTCAACTAAAAGGATTCAGATGAGATTTGAAGAGGATTTGAACGGCCACGGTCTGTTTGGTGCAAATTTAGAAGCTGATAGTGTGTTTAAAGTTGTGTTGGTATGAATAGGATGTTGTTAAGAGGTACAGACTGGTAGAAAACGTAGAATGAGGAGGAGGAGAAGGGAAAGGATGAGAGGAAGGAAAGAGGAAAAAAAATATATGATGTTCACGGTTGGAGAATTTGCCTCTCTCCGTTTTACCTCCTCCTCCTCCTCCTCTTCATCATCATCATCATCATCATTAAACACGCACACACGCACACACATGACCTCACACAACCTAACTGACTTCTCTAAAGGACACTTGTTACTTCCTCCTCCTCCTCCTCCTCCTCCTCCTCCTCCTCCTCCACGTCTGTAACCTTTCTCGGTATTAAATATGAAAACGCAGAGAGAGAAAAAGAAGTAATGAAAAGCGATATTATAACTTTTTTTTTTTGTCTTACTAGCGAGCGATCAGGAAACAGGACATAGAGAAAGAAAATAAAAGAAAAAAAAGGAAAAAAAAATCGAAATCCAGCCGGGGAAAATAAACCTGTCCTCCCTAACGTTCTTAAGAGGAAAAAAAAGGAAAAAAAGAGGAAAAAAAAGAACTTGCTTATTAATATTCATAACGGGAGATATTTCGCGCTCTCACACCCCTCCGCGGCTCACCCCAAAAAATAGGTCACGGGGTCAAGGGTCAAAGAAGGGAGCCCTGCCGAAATGTCACTACTCACACGACGCCTTGTTTGACCAGGTGTGAAGGAGGAGGAGGAGGAGGAGGAGGAGGAGGAAGAGGAGAAGGATGTTAGGTGAAGGGGTTATTATATAGATGAAGGCAGGAGGAGGAGGAAGAAGAGGAGGAGGAGGAGGAGGAGAAAGAGGAAGAAAAAAAAGGAAGAGGGGAGGTGCAAGAACTGAATGATGGAGACGAGGGCGAGAAGGAAGAAGATTATGAGGAGGAGGAGGAGGAGGAGGAGGAGGAGGAGGAGGAGGAGGAGGAGGAAGACAAGAAGGGAGCTGAGATGAAGAACAAAGAGGAGCAAAACGAATATCAAAACAAAAAAGGAAAACAAGGAAAAGTAAGAAAAAAAAGAAGAAAAGGAAGAAAAATAATAAAAAAAGAAACGAGCAGGGAAAGGAGGAAAAGAGGAAGAATAGGAAAGAGTATCAGAATTAGCAGTAAGAAGAGGAGGAGGAGGAGGAGGAAGAGGAGGAAGATGATGAAGAACGAGAGTAGTAATAGCAGTAGAGGGAAGAGGAATACATAGGAATACATAGGAAGAGCAGACACCAGGAGGAGGAAGAGTAGGGGAGGAGGAGGAGAAAGAGGAGGAGGAGGAGGAGTTAGCAAGGTCGATGGAGGAGCAGGAGTAAGCACCGATCTGCTCCCTCTGCACTCACCACTCCTCCTCCTCCTCCTCCTCCTCCTCCTCCTTACCACACCTGCCCGCCACGACCCCCGCCTAATTAGCATCCAGGTGGTCGTGACTGGCAGGTGCGAGGGTAAGACAGGTTAGCGGCGGCGGCAGGTAAGAAGGTGCGGGTGGGGACGCTGAGGGAGATGGGGAGGAGGAGGAAGGGAAGGTGGTATACTTGGGTAGGGATTTTTTTTTTTTTGAGGGGAGGAGGGGGTTGAAATTTATAGGAAGATTGTTATTAGGAAGTGATTTGGGTACTATGATTAATACCTTTGTTACTATTGTTATTATCATTATTATTATTATTAGTTTTATCATTATTATTTTTATTTCGTCTACCTTTGCATTTTCTATCATTATCATTATCATCATCATCATTGTTCATCAGCAGTTTTATTTGAATTTATTTACAACTATATTCATAACTATATTAATTCTTATCCCTATATATCTCTCTCCCTCTCTCCCTCTCTCTCTCTCTCTCTCTCTCTCAGCCATCACCCAGGTAGATTGATTGGCCAGGTACAGGTCCATTGAGTGACGCCGCGCCCCGCCCGTGCAAGAGAGGCGTTACTGGGCTCACTTTGATTGGCGAGAGAGAGAGAGAGAGAGAGAGAGAGAGAGAGAGAGAGAGAGAGAGAGAGAGAGAGAGAGAGAGAGAGAGAGAGAGAGAGTATAATAATAATAATAATAATAATAATAATAATAATAATAATAATAATAATAATAATAATAATAATAATAATAATAATAATAATAACAATAATAATAATAATATCACTCACTATACAGAAACAAAAACAAAAGGCAAGAGAAATAATTAAAAAAAGAAAGAAGAAAAACAAAATAAAAAATAAAGATTCACAAACAGGAATGACCATCTTCCTCAAACTCGTCCATTCAAAGCAAAAAAAGAAAAAAAGGAAAAAAAAAAGCCTACTGGACAGTCTACACACACACACACACACACACACACATACACACACACATACACAAAAAAACTTGAACGGCCGGTAACTTCCAAGACCAACGAAAAAAAAAAAGAA
>NC_066510.1:31376992-31394492 GCF_024679095.1 Eriocheir sinensis | reverse complement strand
CGTAGTATCCTGGAGGACCTTGGTTCGTGTCCCGCCCGCCGCCTCATGCTGGCAATTATTCCATCACCGCCGAATGGCCTACGACTACCCACATGCTGTCCTGAAGACCGCCTATCAACCCGGACTCTAGATTCTCTCTAAAATAGGATCAAAGATGAGCTCCAGGAGGGCAGAGTGAGGCAAGCAAGATGCCGTCACTGTAAAACTCTTGCCTACGCCATTACAGACCGGGGACCTTACTGGCGCCATAGACTGAACGTTGAAGAAAAAAATTTGGTTTTGCGCTAAGTAACGAATTTCCTTGTACGGTTTAAGCAGTTGATATTTCACTCTCGGTTGGTCAGTAAACGATTAAAATTGTAAAAGATAAACTATGCCAGACAAGAAAAACATAAGCATTCGGTCTGAGTTAGGCTAAAATAAGGAATCCACGACCTAATGCATTGGTTCTCTGCGCTTAGGAACAATATATATGCCAAGTAAGCTTATGAAATGAGTCTTAAAATTGGAAGGGATTAACCATGGGAAACAAGACAAACTTAAGCATTGTCTAGGTTAGGCTAAAATAAGGAATCCACGACCTTATGCATTGGTTCTCTGCGCTTAGGAACAATATATATGCCAAGTAAGCTTATGCAATGCGTCTTAAAATTGGAAGGGATAAACTATGGCAAACAAGACAAACTTAAGCATTGTCTGTGTTAGGCTAAAATAAGGAATCCACGACCTTATGCATTGCTTCTCTGCGCTTAGGAACAATATATATGCCAAGTAAGCTTGTGCAATGCGTCTTAAAATTGCAAGGGATTAACCATGGGAAACAAGACAAGCTTAGGATTCTGTCTGTGTTAGGCTAAAATAAGAAATCCACGACCTTATGCATTGGTTCTCTGCGCTTAGGAACAATATATATGCCAAGTAAGCTTATGCAATGCGTCTTAAAATTGCAAGGGATTAACCATGGGAAACAAGACAAACTTAAGCATTGTCTAGGCTAGGCTAAAATAAGGAAACCACGACCTTATGCATTGCTTCTCTGCGCTTAGGAACAATATATATGCCAAGTAAGTTTATGCAATGCGTCTTAAAATTGCAAGGGATTAACCATGGGAAACAAGACAAACTTAAGCATTGTCTAGGCTAGGCTAAAATAAGGAATCCACGACCTTATGCATTGCTTCTCTGCGCTAAGGAACAATATATATGCCAAATAAGCTTATGCAATGCGTCTTAAAATTGCAAGGGATTAACCATGGGAAACAAGACAAACTTAGGATTCTGTCTGTGTTAGGCTAAAATAAGAAATCCACGACCTTATGCATTGCTTCTCTGCGCTTAGGAACAATATATATGCCAAGTAAGCTTATGCAATGCGTCTTAAAATTGCAAGGGATTAACCATGGGAAACAAGACAAACTTAAGCATTGTCTGTGTTAGGCTAAAATAAGGAATCCACGACCTTATGCATTGCTTCTCTGCGCTAAGGAACGATATTTTTGCCCTGGATTCACTGCAGCAAGCTTATGAAATGCGTCTTATTGGCAAAGCTCTACGTAATGACTTTTTTCTTATTGGCGGTGACCTATAACAGGAAGGAAAGCTGCTTCGGCGTCCTCGCGAGCGTCATCGGTGGCTTATTAGAGGTGACCTTCGCGCGGGAAATGAGAAAATTGGGAGACTGCTGGTTCGTTAAGAGAGAAAGAGCGAGAGAGAGAGAGAGAGAGAGAGAGAGAGAGAGAGAGAGAGAGAGAGAGAGAGAGAGAGAGAGAGAGAGAGAGAGAGAGAGAGAGAATATCACCTCCCATAACCTTTCCTTGTGGAGCCAAAGCAATTAAAATAGACGTGAGTAAACGCTTCTATTACGAACATTTTGGGGGACCTGGAACGGCATTAGCTTCGTCCTTGTGTGTGTGTGTGTGTGTGTGTGTGTGTGTGTGTGTGTGTGTGTGTTTCTGATTTACATTACGGAAATTATCAGAACGTGGCGGCGGCTCACTGCGGAAAGAACGACCGTTGAAAAAAAGTAAAAAGAAAAGAAAAGAAAAGAAAAACGAAAAGAGCGATGGAGGAAAGAAGAAATGGTGGTGATGATGATGGTGGTGGTGATGATGGTGATGGTGATGATGGTGGTGCAACTTTTCTCTATATAAACTATGTACACGTAATATCACAGCTGCGAAATCGTGACGAAGTACAAAAACACACAAAAAAACAAAAAAATAAAATAAAAAACGAAAAATATATGTAAAAACAACAACTTGCTGACTAGTGTTTCTTATTTGCTTTGAAGATTACACTCGCTTTCTTTCCTGGTGTTTTTTTTTATTTGAGAAGTCTGATGGATCTCACGTCTCTCTCTCTCTCTCTCTCTCTCTCTCTCTCTCTCTCTCTCTTATATTAACACCTTTACTGGGTTTAATTACACCTCTATGTACTTTTAGCAATTAACACAAGCTCGTCTTCATTCAGTAACCTTCTAATTTCCTTCCTTCCTTTACTTTCTTTTTTCCATCTTTTATTTTCTTCAACTTTTCCAAATCAATAATTACTCTCCCTTTTCTACATTACCACACACCTTTACTCACTTAAACGCACTTTACCTGATACATAAACTCCTCTTCATTAGTAACCTTCTAATTTCCTTCCTTCCTTTATTTTCTTTTTTCCATCTTTTATTTTCTTCAACTCTTCCAAATCAATAATTACTCTCCCTTTTCTACATTAACACACACCTCTACTGACTTAATCGTACTCTACCTGATTATGACAAGTTCGTTTCCCTTGTTTTCCTTCCTTCTTCCTTTCCTTATTTTCCCTTTCAAAACTAACCTTTCACATTATTCTACATATATAAACACGACCTTACTAACTCAACCATACATCTTTACATATCTCAAGTTAATCACAACATGTCTTCTCTCAGTACTTACCCTTCCTTCCTTCCTTCTGATCCTCCTCTGCTTCCACCTCTTCCTTCTTCGTCCATCTCACGGGCACACCAGCATCTTAGGTACACGTACGGATGCATCACAAGTCACTACGAATACTTGAAACACTCTAAATATCTGTTTAATAACCTTACGAGATCACAAGCCGGCCGGTCTCCTTGCCTCCGTAGGGCTTGTGGGCACCTGGGTATCGGGGTCTGTCTGTGCACGCGTGAGGGGAAGGGAGAATGGGCAACGGCTGGTGATTTGAGGCGCGAAATTCAAATAGGGGTTAAGATTTCTGCCTATATCTCTAAACATATCAGCGCCTCACTTCCTCTGTTTGAAAGGCCTCTCGTCGTAGAAGTTGCTGGGGTTGACATGGACTGTTTTGTGATGCTGGTGATAGTTTTACACGGCTCCTGCATCTTGAACGGGAAAAAGCACCCGTGAAAACCCGTTCAATCTTCTCTGTGGCCTTGGGAAAGAGTCGTAATAGGAGACTGATACGTTTATGAATATGGACTTAAAAGACTGGAGTTCTCTCTCTCTCTCTCTCTCTCTCTCTCTCTCTCTCTCTCTCTCTCTCTCTCTCTCTCTCTCTCTCTCTCTCTCTCTCTCTCTCTCTCTCTCTGTGTGTGTGTGTGTGTGTGTGTGTGTGTGTGTGTGATGTTAGGTCTGTAGATGCCGACGACAGAGAAGTGAATTAGAACAGAAACAGTAACACACACACACACACACACACACACAAACACACACACACAAAGCACCAGGTTGCAACAAAAGTGAAGCAAAAACAAGAGAAAAGCGAAAACTGAGTAACTGAATGAGAGAGAGAGAGAGAGAGAGAGAGAGAGAGAGAGAGAGAGAGAGAGAGAGAGAGAGAGAGAGAGTGAGAGTGAGTGAGTCAGCTGATCAGTCCATGAGTCATTCGCGCGAGTCATGTCTCAAGCGAACCGAGTCGGCGAGTGAAGCTTCGAAATGGGGAGCTTCGGTTCGGTTCGGTTCGGTTCATTTACGCTGTAGTAGAGAGAGAGAGAGAGAGAGAGAGAGAGAGAGAGTATGGGAGGTGCCTGAAATGAGACACGTAGAGGAAGAGAAGGAGGAGGAGGAGGAGGAGGAGGAGGAAGTGACGAGATCTTACCGTATACTCCTCCCTTCCTTCTCCTCTCTCTCTCTCTCTCTCTCTCTCTCTCTCTCTCTCTCTCTCTCTCACGGATGATTGAGAGAGAGAGAGAGAGAGAGAGAGAGAGAGAGAGAGAGAGAGAGAGAGAGAGAGAGAGAGAGAGAGAGAGAGAGAGAGAGAGAGAGAGAGAGAGAGAGAGAGAGAGAGAGAGAGAGAGAGAGAGAGAGAGAGAGAGAGAGAGAGAGAGAGAGAGAGAGAGAGAGAGAGAGAGAGAGAGAGAGAAGGGGGGTACGATACTCTACACATTACGTTATAAGAGATTAAATTCCTTTCCTCGGTTTTCTGATGTGAAGCGGAAAGTTTTTGATCGCTCACAATAGACGGTAAAAAAAAAAAATAATCATGTTTCAATCTCGTTATGATGTTATTTTTATTTCCGGCGTTTATTTATTTTTTTATCTAATTCGATTTTGTTTTCTCTTTCTTACATTCTTTTTCTTTCCGTTTTACTTCTGATTAAATTTTCACTTCACTTGCTTTTTTTCAGTCATTTTTTCCTCCTTTTTTTTTGTATCTTTTCATTATCTTTGTTTTCGTGTAAGTGCTTCTGGTCATTCTTTTCTCTTATATATTTCTCTTTTGCGCTTACTTCTTTTTTACTGTCTTGCCAGTCTTTCCGCCTTTCGTTCTGTCTATCTGTCTATCTATCTATCATTTCCTCTCTTTAGGTCTGCTTTTCTTCCTCTTCGTCCCTCTCCTCTTTCTCCCTTTCTTCTACAACTCCTTCCTCCTGTTCACCATCCTCCTTATCCTCTTCCTTACCAGACTACAACCTCGTCCTCCTCCTCCTCCTCCTTCCCATTTCTCGTTTCCCTTCTACAAGCACCTTCACATCACTATTAACCCTGTCTTCTTTCCCACCTCCTCTTCGTCATCATCAGTCGCCTTTACCAGAGTACTACAACAACCTCCTCCTCAACCTCGTCCTCACTAGTACTCTTTCCCCCCGTAGGCAAGAAGAGGCGCTCGCTGACCCCCACGGACCGCCGCCCTTACTTAACCCTGTCTTCTTTACCACCTCCTCTTCGTCATCATCAGTCGCCTTTATCAGAGTACTACAACAACCTCCTCCTCAACCTCGTCCTCACTAGTTCTCTTTCCCCCCGCAGGCAAGAAGAGGCGCTCGCTGACCCCCATGGACCGCCGCCCTAACTTAACCCTGTCTTCTTTACCACCTCCTCTTCGCCTTTACCAGAGTACTACAACAACCTCCTCAACCTCGTCCTCACTAGTTCTCTTTCCCCCCGCAGGCAAGAAGTGGCGCTCGCTGACCCCCACGGACCGCCGCCCTTACGTCGAAGAAGCGGAGCGACTTCGACTAAGGCACATGGCGGAGTATCCGAACTACAAGTACCGCCCGAGACGCCGCAAGCCTCAGCAGCCCAAGAAGCCCAATGGCCCCCCTCAGCAGCAGCCGGCACCCCTGGGACCTTCGGGGCAGCCAGTGGGAGGGGGAAGGAGGAGCCAGGGGGAAGCCATGACCCCGACCCCAGCTGTTAGTGTCTCTTCGTCTCTTAACACGCCCGAGACCTCGCCTGGTAGTTCCCCCGATCCTGATCCCCGGAGAGGCTCAGGTCACCACCCCCACCACCATCACCACCATCACCACCTCCTTCAGCACCACCAGCATCACCAGCAGCAGCAGCACAACCGGTCGCATACAGGTAAATAGACCCCCCCCCTCCTATCCCCCCTGGTTTCCTCTCCTCCCCCCCCCCCTCCCCCCGGTGTTAGAAAGGTAAGGAAACAGGTGTAAGATAGGGAGAGGGGGGAGGGAAGGAGTCTTTCTCTTTCTCTCTTCTCTCTTCTCTCTCTCTCTCTCTCTCTCTCTCTCTCTCTCTCTCTCTCTCTCTCTCTCTCTCTCTCTCTCTCTCTCTCTCTCTCTCTCTCTCTCTCTCTCTCTCTCTCCTTGCTTGGGTGGTCACGGGCTTCCAGTTTTCGCTTAGTGGTGATGAATATGCTTGATGTGGTGATGGTATAGTGGTGATGACGGAGTGGTGGTGAGGGTGTGAGGGTGGCGAAGTGGTAGCAGCTATGACTTCCGTTCCCTTGGTCGTGTGTTCGATCCCTGGTTGTCTATCTATGCACAAAATTCTTGGTATACCTTCTTAAGATCGTGTACCTCAAAACTGATCGCTTAAGTTCTGCGGTCATCCTCTCTGACGACTCCTTCACTTCTTCCTTCGCTCCCTCCTTCATTTCTTCCTTCACGCCCTCCTTTGCCTCCTCCTTGACGCCCTCCTTCACTCCTTCCTTCACCTGTCTTGTCCCCACAGGCTCCTCGTCCTCGTCCGGCGTGGGGGGCGGCCCGCTGCCCACGCCGCCGGAGGTGTCGCCGGGGGCCGGGCCCGAGGAGGACGCCACTCCGGTCTCGCGCCTCATCTCCCTGTTCGAGCGCGCGCCAGCCTTCCCCGACGCCTTCCACTCCCTCAGCAGCATCGTGTCCTCCTACAACCCCGCCTCTTCTCCCGACGCAGGTGAGTAGCGCCGCTCATCCTCTCACCGCCGCCTCTCAGCCCTCACCTAGCCTTCCCTCCCTTGGCCGGGGCTCGAGTGGGTAGTGGTGAAGGCTCATGGTTTGCTGGTAGAGGAGCTGCTGCCGGGGCGCCATTTAGGAGACTGCCTTCATGTAGTAGGATATAGATGCTGTCCTGTAGCTCTGTTCATGTATAGCCTTCCTGTAGCTGTTTGTTGTTGGACACGTGTCCTTCCTTGTTATGCTCGGGGAAAACTGCTGCTGTGGCAGAGGCGAGTGTGTGTTGCGTGGCGAGTGTTGTCCTCGGCCTGGTGACGGCGGCGTCCGCCCAGCCCAGGTGAGGCGCGCCGCGTCGGCCTACCGTGCCGCCATAACTCTCCACTTTCCCCGCAGGAGGGAGTGAGGGCGACGAGGGGCTGGAGGGGAGCTACGTGCAGCCCCCCGACCCGCGCCCCACCCAGGAGGGAGAGGCCCCGACGCACTACTCCGCCCTCCACAACCCCAGAGGGAAGCCCGTATGCTGCCCAGCTGACAGCCCGCCGCGGGGGGATGCCGACAGAGTCCCCCGTAGGGAGTACAACACGCCCCCCGGCCCCCCACCTCCCCCAGGTCCCCCAGCGCCGGGGCTCCACCAGCACGCCGTCAAAGGTATGCCTCTGATGCTTTACGACGTGAGCCGCCTGGCGATATGACGCGCGGCCACAGGCTTGCTGCGGCCCGCCCTGCTTGTTACGGCCCGCCTCGCTTGCCCCGGCGGCTCCTCGGCCTGCTGCTGCCGGGTGTTGTCGCCTGAGCACCTTCAGCTTAGTTATGAATGATGTGGACGATAGACTCAGCTTGTGGCCTATAAGACTCACAGGTGGCGGGACACACAGCGGGGCAGCCCACACACCACACACCGGAGGGGCGAGGAGTAGTTCAGGGAGGGGAGGGGAGGGGGGGGGGGAGCTAACAAGAGTAAAGCCTTAATTGTGTGTGTGCCCGGCGAGGTAGGACAGAGTTTAGTGCAGGGAGCGAGCCTCTGGACAGGGCGGTCAGCAGGTCCCTACTGATGGACGAGTCAGAGACGTCAGGATGCCTCGGGGTCAGGCAGTCAGCAAGCCTCAGCAAGTCAGTGGCTGGGAGAGTCGGCAAGTCATTAGACTGTTATAAAGAGTTAGGACTGAGCCTCCCCCCGGCGGCGCCTCCCCTGATGTAGGTTTTTCTCTCCCCAGTCGAGCCGCCGTCGCTGCCGCAGGTGTCGTGTGTCTACCCCGCCACCCCCGCCCCGCCGGCGGCCTCCCCCGCCCCGCCCCCCGCCGCGCCCATGGTCCCTTACGGCTACTCCCCAGGGCCGCACCCGCCCTACCCCGCTATGGCCCCGCCGCCCATGGTGGCCTACCACGGGCCGGTCGGACCACACCAGGGCCACTACCCGCCCGTGGGCCATGACGTGGACCTGGAGGTGGACCGCGCCGAGTTTGACCGGTACCTGAGCGGCCAGGAGTGCGGGGGGCCGGGGCGGCCACAACAGCAGGCGGTGGGGGGCGGGGGCTGGGGGACGCCGCAGCACCCACACCCACCGCAGTGCCCGCCGCGCCAGGACTACCGCCACGAGTACCCGGACCAGTACCGCGAGGCCAGCGAGGCAGCGTACCGCGAGGAGCAGCTGCGCCTGGACTACCGCGGCGACGCGCTGGCCAGCTACCGGGACGACGGCCACGCCTTCCCGCGCGACGACCACCCCGAGGCCGAGTACCCCGAGGCCGAGTACCCGCGCCTGCACCACTATCGGGGCGAGCGCCAGCACTACCCCGGCGAGCAGCTGTACCGCGGCTACGAGGGCGGCCTGGCATACCCCGCCGAGGACTACCGCGGGCCCGTGGGCGGCGTGGGCGTGGGCGGCACCCTACTCAGCGCCCTGGCAGACGTCAGGCACATGTACTTTGACCCATAGTGACCCCCTGCCACACCCTTGAAACCCCTCCCCCACCCCATCATGCCCCTCTACCCCCTGTATTCCTCACCCCAACCCCCCTGCCGCGCCCCTAACCCCCTCCCCCACCCCATCATGCCCCACCTACACCCCTGCACTCCATTCCCTTATCTTGCTCCTCTTCTTCTTCCTCCCCTTCCTCAGCCTCTCTTTCTCTTCCTCAACTCCCCTCCCTCCCCCTTCTTTTACTCCACTCCCCCCCTCCTCCTCCTCCTTAACCCCTTCTCCACAAAGACAGAGGGAGAGAAGGGGAGAAATTGGAGAAGGAAAGAGGGAGAAGGGAGAGGAGGAAAGGGAGTATTGGTTTGGGAGTGTCCTTTTTTTCCTTCCTTTTTTTTCGTTTTTTCCTTTATCAGACTTTCCCTTCTCTCTCTCTCTCTCTCTCTCTCTCTCTCTCTCTCTCTCTCTCTCCTAACAACACAATTACATATATATTTTTATACAAGATTCTAATTAGTGTTGAAAGCGTCCCATTAGTTACACACACACACACACACACACACACACACACACACACACACACACACGCACACGCAAAAAAAGTCGATCGTGGCAACAATGTGGAGGCAAGCAGCCATTCACACCACCACCACCACCACATCCACCGCCACCACCTCCACCTAATACTTGCCCAGGCCAGTCACCTCTTACTCTCCCTCTCCATCTCTCTCTCTCTCCCTCTCTCTCTCCTTTTCATTTCTTTCCTCTCTCCTCTCTTTTCTTCCTATTCTTCTCTCTCTCTCTCTCTCTCTCTCTCTCTCTCTCTCTCTCTCTCTCTCTCTCTCTCTCTCTCTCTCTCTCTCTCTCTCTCTCTCTCTCTCTCTCTCTCTCTCTCTCCCTTATTCATCTTTCTTCTTTCATCTCCAATTTCTCTCCAATTTTCCTCCTTTATTCTTTCCTCTCCTATTCCTTTATCTCCTTTCCTCTTCTCTCCCCTCCCCCCTCACCCCACTACTAACACCCCCCCCGTACAAAAAAGCGCCCCTCTCGCCCCCCTCCCCACCCCCACACACACCTCGCAGGGGCGCCCACGTGACTGCCCCCAAACACGTACAGACACGTTGAGTTAAGTCACCCCTAAATTAAACCCTCTCTGCCCCGCCCTGTTCCACTTTCCCTCCCTCTCAGCCTCCCCCTGTTGCTCCCCCTGCTACTCCCTCTCCCTTCCACTCCCTGTCACTTCACTTCTCCCTGTTAACCCCTTTCCTCCTCTTCCTTCTTCTCCTCCCTCTCCTCCACTTCTTTTCCTTCTCCTGTTATTAGTACTGAGCCTTACCCTTTCAAATATCACCTTGCCTTTTGTCCCCTTTCCTTTTTTTCCCCACCCTCCCCCACCCTGCCTCTGCTCTCTCTCTCTCTCTCTCTCTCGCTCTCTCTCTCTCTCTCTCTCTCTCTCTCAAATTCTGCCTCTCTCTCTCTCTCTCTCTCTCTCTCTCTCTCTCTCTCTCTCTATAATAACCTCACCCATAACTCTTCTTCCTCGCTTCCTTCCCCATTCCTGTACTCTTCTTTCCTTCTCTTCTTCCTCACTTCAAATTCTGCCTCAACCATTTCCTTTTTATTCCCCCATATAATAACCTCACATCTACCTCTTCTTCCTCCTTGCTTCCTTCCCCATTTCTCTACTCTACTCTGCTTCTCTCCTCCTCCTTATCATCATCCCAACTCAACCTCACTTTAAATCCTGCCCCAGCACTCCCTTCCCCTCTCTTTCCCATAACATCCCTACCCATTCCTCTCTCCTCCCTTTCTTCCCCATAGCATCCCTACCCATATCTTTCTCCTTCCTTTCTTCCCCATAACATCCCCTACCCATATCTCTCTCCTTCCTGCCTTACCTATTCGCCTTATCAACCATTCCCTATCTTGCCCAGTTCCACCTACTCTCAGTCTACCTATAATGATACAATATTGTTTTTCCTCCTCTAATCTCCCTTGCTTTTCCCATAATATTACTATCCATAGCTTATCTCTCTCTTTCCTGACTTATCCATTGTCCTATCAACCTTACTTCGCCTTACCCTAGTCCACCAGTTCCTTGCCTTAATCTATCCTAACGACACCAGTCTATTCTTCCTCCTCCTCTTACCCCTTCCCCTTGCTTCCAAACTTAACACACATACCTTACCTAATTCCTTCCTTCCCTATCCATTCCTCTACCGGCCTTACCCTACCTACTGCCTGCCTTAATCTAGCCCTCAATAACATCACCCTCTTCTTTCCCCCTTCCTCTCCTTTTCATCTCTTTTCCCCGCCATCCCAAACCCGCACCCTGAACCCCAAACAAGCTTCACCCCATCTGCATCCAACCTCACCCCATCCCACTCCTTTCCCGACACCCCAAACTGTATATACCCTGCACCCCATTCGCTCCCCAAGAAAGCCTCACCCCATCTGCATCCCGCCCTTCCCCTCCCCGTCCTCTCCGCCCCTGGGTTTTAGGTGTCCGTGGGTGCTGGGGAATGCCACCACCACCACCACCACCGCCGCCGCCGCCGCCCACAGCCCACCGCCGCTGACCCACAAGAGAGAAACGTAACAATGAGACAATAAACTAACCTCCTCCACCGCCGGCATGTTGTGTGGTGGTGCTTGCGTTGCCCCCACCACCACCACCGCCACCACCACCTCCGCCGCCGCCGAAAATAAGAACGCCAAGTTAAAAAAATATTATATGAAGTGGTGAAGAGTGTTTTTTTGAGAGGGAGTTATGATGACATGTGCGGCTGGCTACGGTGAGATGATGAGTTTTTTTGTGAGTTTTACGAAGGGGAAAACGAAAATGAGAGAGATAACAGAAATGAGATAAAAAAGAAAGCTAAAAAGATAACACTAATTTGATGTGGAATGTGCGGCTGACTAGGATGAGATGAGATTCTTGTGAGTTTTACGAAGGAGAAAACGAAAATGAGAGATAAAAGAAAGTTGAAAAAGATAACACTAATTTGATGTGGAATGTGGGGCTGACTAGGATGAGATGAGATTCTTGTGAGTTTTACGAAGGGGAAAACGAAAATGAGAGATAACAGAAATGAGATAAAAGAAAGTTGAAAAAAGATAACACTAATTTTCGTGTGGAATGTGCGGCTGACTAGGATGAGATGAGGTTCTTGTGATTTTAACGAAGGGGAAAACGAAAATGAGAGATAACAGAAATGAGATAAAAAGAAAGCTGAAAAGATAACTATAATAATTATGATGTGGGGTACAGTTTTTTTTCTGGGGGGGTTATGATGAAATACGTGGCAGACTACAATGAGGTGAGAGTATTATGAGTTTGAATAAAGTAGAAACGCAAATACAATGAAGCAGAAAATTGAAAAAAAATTATATGATATGAAGTGAAGTTTTTTTTGGGGGGTGGATATGATGAAATAACCAACGGACCACAATGAGACGATGTGACTGCGATGAGGTTTGAGATTATTGTACTACTGAGATCATGCTTGTGAGTTTACGAGTGGACACGAAAGATAGAAAGGTTAAAAAATGATAGTAATATGATGTGGCGTACTTTAGCTATGAAGAAATGGCTGCCTACAATGATTATGAGGTCATTGTACTTCTATGATATTGACTGAACGGGAATTTGATTGATATGCATTATGAAAGGAAAAATAAAAGAGAGCAGAGAGTTTGAAAATATATTAATACGAATTTATGAAGTCTTTTAACGTTGATGAAAATAAATGACTAAGGTGATATGACATTACAGTAATGCTGGTAATACTTAAACCATTGTGAATTTTGCAAGAAGAGGAAATTCGATATATCAATATGTATTTCGGGTTACGATTGAAATGTTCGTGAAGCATAAAAGAGAGAAAAAAAACACACATGAATATTAGATCAAAGAATAATTGTTACTGTCGATGCATTCATTACGATGATTATTGATACGAATCTGGCTGACTTTCGATTGCAAGTAAAATAAGCAAATGTACAAAAAAAAGTATATGAATAAAATTTGACTGTACGCTTTTTATTTTAACAACAACAACAACAACAACAACAACAACAACAACAACAACAGGAGCAACACCCGCCAGAACAAAACTATCATCTCCATCTTAATAGAATAAAATAATGGTAATAATGTAAAAAAAACTAGATAATGTGCCTTTGATAATAATAATAATAGATAATAAATAATAATAATAAATAATAATAATAAAAAAAGGGATAAAAAATAAACTCCTGTAAATATTGAAGCATCCATTCCATTGCGATTTCTACGGATTTTTTTCTATTTTTTTTTCCTTCAAGACAAAAAACAAAAAAAAAAAAAGAAACAACAACAACAAAACAAACAGAATCGTCTTTTGTATATAGCGAACGACTGACTCTACTTCGTTATAACCGGATTTCGTAATAGACGCCTCCCCCCCCCTCTGCCCTCTCCCCCCCTCCCCCTCCCCTCCTTTGTAGCCCTAAGTATTGTTATGTATACGTAATAAGAACAGACAGACAGGCAAACATGTATACCTTATAGCGTGTGTGCGTGCGAGTGTGTGTGTGTGTGTGTGTGTGTGTGTGTGTGTGTGTGTGTGTGTGTGTGTGTGTTTCTTGATCGTTGTGTCCAAAAAGTTGCGCAAATAAAAGGTAGAAAAAAATAATGCGGTTTGATTTTTCCGAGAGAGAGAGAGAGAGAGAGAGAGAGAGAGAGAGAGAGAGAGAGAGAGAGAGAGAGAGAGAGAGAGAGAGAGAGAGAGAGAGAGAGAGAGAGAGAGAGAGAATCATCAAAAAAAGTAATAACCACCCCCATTAGTATTAATATAAACTCCCATGAAAATATTTACCACTTTAAAAGACACCAATCTATCGACAACAACAACAACAACAAAAACAGCAGCAACAACAACAGATGACGCTGACGAAGAGGAAGTATCAACCCTGACCCTTGGCTTGGCGGTTGACAGGTGGACAGCGGTTCGAGCCTCAATTAAAACCGCAGCGTCATTAAGTATAGGAAGTAGTGAGATGGTGACCTTTATAACCAGAGTCTTGGAGCGGAGTGGAGTGCTGGGGAGTAGTGTGGAGTCATGGGCTCTTCACGGGGTATGTGGGTAGGTGTGTGACCTTTGAGGTCTTCGTTATTTTTACTACAGAGATACATGAAAGGGCATAGAGGGAAAAAAATGACAGACCCGAGGTACCCATGTATACACCAGCTCGAAATGGAGGATAAGCTGCTGGGTGGGATGCGCGCCGACTGCTCTGGTCAAAATCTTATCCCTGGCCCACGGATTCGCAGGTAGACGTGATAACCACTTCCCCACGGAGCCGCAGTGCTAATCTCTCGCCTGTGACTTTAAATAGTAATAGAAATGGAGGATAAACAGCTGGGTGGGATGGGTGCCGACTGCTCTGGCCAAGATCTCATCCCTGGCCCACGGATTCGCAGGTAGACGTGATAACCACTTCACCACGGAGCCTCAGTGCTAATCTCTCGCTTAGTTACCCGGGACACAGGGCAAGTGTAGCACCGGGGTTACCACAGTTTACCTTCCCCGAGTTTCCCCAGGTTGAAAGGTAGGACGAACAGCCCATTGAATAACACCTCTACCAGCACACGCTTGGTATTTCTCCGCTTTTTGTTTTTGTAAGATATTTTTTACCTTTTTCTGTGCCTGTCCATAAAAGGAGCCGTGACGTGTGCAGGGGAGGGGGAGGAGGGCGGAGGTAACATCGATCAGCAGAGACCGGACTAGGAAGTTACCGAGGGACCGAACAAGAAATGAGTGTCTGTCTATCTGTCTGTCTATCTCCCTGTCTGTCTACCCGCCTGTCTCCCCGGGACCTTCACCAGTCTTGTCCTTTACGTTATTCTCGGTCTGATATGTGTCCCCGCCGTCGTAAAGGTTGGTTTGCTCACTCCGCCGCCGCTTAAAAGGTGACGCAGGACGAGGAAGTGAACAGCGGACTGAAACAAGGCAAAAAATAATACTAATCGTTCTCTTACAGTTTTTTTTTCATGCTATTTCTTTTACCTAATTTGTGAGTGTTGCTTTCAAGGTACAGTAAGAACGGTTGGGAGGAAGAATTTCGTTACAGTCATATCTAGAGCCTACAGTTATTAATTGGTCTTTTTATATGTCTTAAACTAAGCAAAAAAAATCGTTCTAATACTTGTTTCCAAATCATCATTCTTACATTTTTTCCATGCTTTTTCTTTTAGCTAATTGGTGTGTGTTGTTTTCAGGGTGCAGAAAGAACGGTTGGGTGGATCAATTTCGTTTCAGTCATATCTAGAGCCTACAGTTATTAATTGGTCTTTTTATATGTCTTAAACAAAACAAAAATAATCGTTCTAATACTTGTTTCCAAATCATCATTCTTACATTTTTTCCATGCTTTTTCTTTTAGCTAATTGGTGTGTCTTGTTATTAGGGTGCAGAAAGAACGGTTGGGTGGATGAATTTCGTTACTCACATCTAGAGGCTATAGTTGTTAATTGGTGTTTTTTTTATTCTTCTTAAACAACAACAAAAAAATGGTTCTCCCACTTACGTTACCAAATCGACATATAAGTATTATAAGAAAAACAAGACAAAAAAATACTAATCGTTCTCTTACAATTTTTTTCATGCTATTTCTTTTACCTAATTTGTAAGTGTTGTTATCAGGGTGCAGAAAGAGCGGTTGGGTGGATGAATCTCGTTACAGTCATATCTAGAGCCTGTAGTTGTTAATTGGTTTTCTTTTATCCTTCTTAAACAAAACAAAAATCGTTATAATACTTGTTTCCAAATCATCATTCTTACATTTTTTTCATGCTTCTTCTTTTAGCTAATTTGTGAGTGTTGTTTTCAGGGTGCAGAAAGAGCGGTTGGGTGGATGAATCTCGTTACAGTCATATCTAGAGCCTGTAGTTGTTAATTGGTTTTCTTTTTTCCTTCTTAAACAGAAACAAAAAAATCGTTCTCCTACTTACGTTACCAAATCGGCATGTATATTATAAGTTGAGATCGGAAGTTTAGGCACGGAAAACATTAAAATAGGCAAGCAAAAAGGCATTTATAAACTAAAAAAAAGGCTTAAAAAAGGCATTTATTGATGAAAAAGACATTAAAAAGACATTTATTTTCTGTATTAAAAATGGTTAAAACGCTAAAATTATGAAAGGGAGGAAAGCAGATCGCAAAGGCTTACATTGGATCTCAGTACACCTCTTCCCCCCTTCCCCCCCTTCCCCCCAGATGCTTACCCCGGGATGCTGCCACGGGGGGGAGACAAGAGATGCTGGGCTTCATCCTTCACCGTCAGGAGGAGCAGGAGGAGCAGGAGGAGGTGGAGGAGGAGAAGGAGGAAGAAGAGATATATAACCCCCTTTATCTCTTCTCTCATTTATCATTTTCGCTCCTCTTCTCCGTTCTCAAATGTATTAAACTAAGTGAACGAGATTATGGAATAGGTACGCATGGCCTCAGTGCTAATCTCCGTCTCACTGGGCCTTAAGGAAACAGTAGAAAGTATATATAAAGTGTTGAAGAGAGAGAGAGAGAGAGAGAGAGAGAGAGAGAGAGAGAGAGAGAGAGAGAGAGATACATACATACATACATACATACATACATACATACATATATACAGACAGACAGAGAGACAGACAGACAGACAGAGTTAGGGCGTTGGGTATTGCGGTATTGGCGGTATAGAGTCAGCGGACAGAGTAATAGGAATGGTGGCGGCGGCGGCGGCGGCGGTGGCGGTGGCGGCGGCGGTGGTGGTGCCCGGGGGGGGGGGGGGGGAGAGGCCGGGGGGGGGGGCTATCCTGTGGCTTGTCCCGCTTGTCTCTCGGTAAGGATGGCTTGTTCTCAAACCCCAAAAGCTTGTTCTTCCTCGAGGGTGGCCAAGAAGGAGGAGGAGGAGGAGGAGGAGGAGGAGGAGGAGGAGGAGAGTGGTTTTATGGAAGGAAGGTAGGAGGAAGGGTAGGACGAGGATGATTTTGAGGAAGGAGAGGTAGGAAAAAGAAGAGGAAGAGGAAGAGGGGGAGGAAAGGGGAAGAAGGGGAGAGAGAAGGCAAAGGGAGTAGGAAGGAGGTGGAGGAGGAGGAGGAGGAGGAGGAAGAGGAAGAAGAGAAGAAGAGAATTTTTATATCCACATCCTCTTTTTTTCTCTTCTTTTGGCATCTGACTAGAAAAAGAAAATAGTATCGAGTCATTGCGAAGGTTATGAGTTAGTGAGCGAGTACTCTCTCTCTCTCTCTCTCTCTCTCTCTCTCTCTTCCCCCCCAGCCCCCCCGCCAGAAATAGTATTAAGATCACTACTTTTGTATGCGTTGAAATTTCCAAAGAATAAAAAAATCAAATATAGACAAGATTGTACACTTTCTCTCTCTCTCTCTCTTTTCGAGGGCATAAAAAAAGTAAGTTACGTTCTTTCTCTTTAATAACTTTCTCACTGACCTTCTGTTTTTACGTTCTTCTTCTTTTTGTTGTTTGTTGTTTCTTTCTTTCTTGCTCTGATGTACTCTCTCTCTCTCTCTCTCTCGTAATTACTTTCTCTCTCTCTCTCATTCCAGTTTATTGCTATTCTTTTTTTCTTTGTTGTTTCTCTTTGTCAGTTTTTGTAATTATCAACACGTGGCTTGAGATGAATGATAAGGAGGAGGTTGATATTAATAATAGGAAGAAGAAGAAGAAGGAAGTGGAAGAGATGAAGAAGAAGAAGAGGAGATGGAGAGATAGAGAAAGACAGACTGGCGTGAAAGTGTAGTCGTAGTAGTAGTAGTAGTAGTAGTAGTAGTAGTAGTAGTTGTTGTTGTTGTTGTTGTTGTTGTTGTTGTTGCGGTCGGGAAATCAATAATAAAGGTAACAATAATAATAATAATAATAATAATAATAATAATAATAATAATAATAATAATAATAATAATAATAATAATAATAATAATAATAATAATAATAATAATAATAATAATAATAATAATAATAATA
>NC_066510.1:31369492-31371992 GCF_024679095.1 Eriocheir sinensis | reverse complement strand
AGAGAGAGGAGAAAAAAAGTGGAAAGCTTATTGCACAGTAGGGCGTGGTATGAGAGAGAGAGAGAGAGAGAGAGAGAGAGAGAGAGAGAGAGAGAGAGAGAGAGAGAGAGAGAGAGAGAGAGAGAGAGAGAGAGAGAGAGAGAGAGAGAGAGAGAGAGAGAGAGAGAGAGAGAGAGAGAGAGTTAAAAAAAAAAAAGATACTCTGACCATCCATTCACCCCTTCACCCTTTTGGCCCCGAGGGAGGAAGAAGAGAACCTGGAGGAGGAGGAAGAAGAAGAGAACCCGTAGGAGGAGGAGGAGGAGGAGGAGGAGGAGGAAGAGGCAGAGGAGGAGGGGGGTGAAGCATTCTCGCCCCCGATCACTTTTCCCTTCGAAGTCACCTCAGCGAGACTTCTGACCTGATTGTTAACTTCTGGTCACGCCCTCACGCACACTCACGTTGCAGGAGGAGGAGGAGGAGGAGGAGGAGGAGGAGGAATAAAGACGTAGGAGGAAGTGTAGGAAGGAATAGAGAGAGAGAAAGAGACGGGAAACACTGAATAACAGAGTAGAATAGATTGTAAAAATGTGGATACTGAAAAGAGAGAAAAGGAAGGAAGAGAAAAATGAAAAGAGGGAGAAGAAGAGGAAAAAAAGATGGATGGATAGAAGGAACAGAGTTAGCAGGAGGAAGATAAAGAGAAGTAAATCAGAGAGAAATATAGGAAGAGGAGGAGGAGGAAAACAATAGAGAGAGGAAGAGACGCAGAAACAGAGGATGAGGAAGAGGAAGGAAGAGGAAAGAGGACAAGGACGAGAGAGAGAGAGAGAGAGAGAGAGAGAGAGAGAGAGAGAGAGAGAGAGAGAGAGAGAGAGAGAGAGAGAGAGAGAGAGAGAGAGAGAGAGAAGGAAGGAGGAAAGTGTACATGATGCTGTTACACGCACACACGCACACACACACACACACACACACACACACACACACACACACACACACACACACACACACACACACACACACACACACACACACACACTCATCTCCCTCCTTCCTTCCTTCCCCAAGAGAACACAAGTTTAAAAAGGAAAAAGAAAACAGAAATCGTATTGAAAAAGAAAAGTTACAAAGAAGCATAAATTTGATAAAGACAGAAAATGACGAGAAATGGAAATGAAGAAAATGTGGATAGGGAAGAAAATGTGATAATTATGGAAGGAAAGGAAGGAAGGAAGGAAGCACTAGAACCTATGATGAAAAGAAGAGAGGAAGAAAAAAAGGAAGGAAGGAAGGAAGGAAGGAAGGAAGCACTAGAACCTATAATGAAAAGAAGAAAGGAAGAAAAGAAAAAAAAGAAAAGGAGAAATCAAGGAAAAAATAAAGATAGGAAACTAAAATGGAATAAAAAAGAAGAAAAGATTAAAGAAGAAAATAGATAAAAAAGAAAGAAGAAAAAGATAAAGAAAGGAGAAATAAAGAACAAAGGAAACGTTGAAATTAATGAGACGTGAAAAGTTAAAATGAAATGAAAGAAAAAAAAGAAAATATAAGAAGAGAAAAGATAAAAGGAAAAGAAAAAAGCGAATCCGGTGACACGTGACTTACTTAGATATCTGACTGTTGCGTAATCTCTCTCTCTCTCTCTCATTTACCGCTTCGCCTGTTCCGTTTTCCTGTTCAAAAAAGAAGAAAAAAATACAACTAACGGTAAAATATTGTTGCTATGATTCTGTTTCTTCTATAATTCATCCCTATTATTTTTTTTTCTGGAGTATAAATTCCCTAACATTTATAAAGGGCGAAATGTATCACTAACATTTTTCTCTAAAGCATAAATTCCCTTCTAACTCATTATCTTTTATCTAGTGGTTGAATTTTATGAGATTTTTTAGGTATACATTTTCGTGACATTTATTTCTGGAGTATAAATTCGCTAACATTCATAAAGGGCAAAACATTTCACTAACTTTTTTCTCCATAAAGCATAAATTCCCTTCTAACACATTTTTTTTTCTCTAGTGGTTGAATTTCCTGACATTTTTTGGATATACATTTTCGTGGCATTTATTTCTGGAGTATAAATTTCCTGTAACGTATCTTTTAACACATTCCCTGGACCGGTATATCATTATCTATCTATCTATCTATCTATCTATCTATCTGTCTATTTCTGTACCTCTTATCCTCCTCCTCCTCTTCTTCAGTCTTTCTCATTTATTTAATATAAAACTAAAGAAAAATTTAGCATACTTAACATCAAAATAATAATAAAAAATAATCATAAATAATAATAATAATAATAATAATAATAATAATAATAATAATAATAATAATAATAATAATAATAATAATAATAATAATAATAATAATAATAAAAATAATAATAATAATAGTAATTATGATTGTAATAATAGGCCTTTGCTACTGGTATGGCGTTAAGGTCGTGAATTGCAAGAGAGGGGAACGCGCAACAATCCCACAGAGCATACTAACTGTTAACTGCGGGGATCATGCTTCTTAA
>NC_066510.1:31346992-31359492 GCF_024679095.1 Eriocheir sinensis | reverse complement strand
GTAGTAGTAGTAGTAGTCGTAAAGTAACAATACAATCAGAAAGAGAGAGAGAGAGAGAGAGAGAGAGAGAGAGAGAGAGAGAGAGAACTATTAAACAGTGTACGTATATATATTTAAACGGACCACCAACCACGCACACACACACACACACACACACACACACACACACACACACACACACACGTCATCTGGAGACAGTAAACATTATCCAACAAGCCTTGCAGTCGTCACCTCCTCCTCCTCCTCCTCCTCCTCCTCCTCTTCTTCTTATTAGTTAATTTTCCGTCTCTCAGGTATTTTTATCGTCGTTATAAAGGTGAGGTAGAAGCGGGCAACCCTCACCTCGATAAATTCCAATTATTATAAGCCATTGATCACAGAAGGGCCGGCTGTGGCGTGTGTGTGTGTGTGTGTGTGTGTGTGTGCAGGTGACCGGCCACGATGCAAGGTGAGGCTGGGAATGAGATGAGAACGTGTCCTGCTATTTTGATGCTGAGGAGGAGGAGGAGGAGGAGGAGGAAGATAAAAATATGTCGAGGAAGAATATGATTAATAAATGAGAGAAAAAAATGGATAGGAAAAAAAAAACTTGCTCTCTTGCTTCCTAAAACACTTCATTCCACCATCACACTTCACCTCATCCACTCCTCATCCACTCTAACACCCACCCACCTCATCCACCTCCTTCCACATCATAGCCACTTCACCTCACCTTACCTGCCTCTTCCTCATCAACTCCACACTTCATCTCCCTCCCACTCCACCCACTCACACTCCACCTTTCTCTCCCTCCTTTCTCTCTCTCTCTCTCTCTCTCTCTCTCTCTCTCTCTCTCTCTCTCTCTCTCTCTCTCTCTCTCTCTTTCTTCGTCTTTCCTCCACACTTCACCACAAACATCACCTCACTCCCTCTCTCCCTCCTTCCTCTCTCTATCTCTCTCTTTCACATCACCTCACTCCCCCTCGTCCTCCTTTCTTTCTCTCTCTCTCTCTCTATCTCTCTTTTCCTTCGTCTACCCTCTCCTCACCACCCACATCACCGCCTCCATCCTAGCTCTCGTAACTCCGCAGGTAAACACTGGCACCCGCTCGTTAATTATCCAAGTGGACCTTAATTAACCATAAGCCTAGTTAGCCCTGCCTAATGGACACACGGGGCAAGAAAGGGCTACGCGAGGCCATCTCCCTAAGGCCCTTGGTGTGACATGGGTAAGGCTCGCTCGCTGGCTGGCCACATCTTGTTACCTGTGTTGGGATGGCCAGGTAAGGTAAGGGGTGGGGAGGCTGGTGGTGGAGGAGAAGGAAAGGGAAGGGAAGGGAAGGATTGAGGGTAGATGCAGGCAAGAGGAGGAGAAAGGGAAGGGAAGGAAAAGAAAGGAAAGGAAAGGAAAGGAAAGGAAAGGAAGGGAAGGGAAGGGAAGGGAAGGAAAGGAAAGGAAAGGAAAGGAAAGGAGAGGAAAGGAAAGGAGAGGAAAGGGAAGGGAAGGGAAGGGAAGGGAAGGGAAGGGAAGGGAAGGGAAGGGGTGAGGATGCAGGAGGAGGAGGAGGAGTAAATGGGAGGGAGTTAAGGAAAGGGAGGGTAAGGGGAGGTAAAGAGGACGGGAACTGAGGGGAATGGAAGGGAATGGGAAGGGAATTGAAGGTTAACGAGAGCAGAAGGGAAGAGAAAGGAAGGAAAGACAATGAAGGCAGAAGAGAGAAAAAAAAAAGGAAGAGGAGGAGAAGAAAAAGGAAGGCTACGAAGACATAAAAGAAGAGGAGGAGGTAAAGGAAGGGAAGATGAAGAAGAAGAAGAAGAGGAGAGAAAGGAAGAAGGAGAGAATGAGAAAAGGAAATGGAGAGAAATGGAGGAACAGAAGAGAGAGAGAGAGAGAGAGAGAAGGGGGGGAGGGGAGGGGGTCAGGTTACTTAAACATACACGAGAGCATTCTTTCAACACCACTTAATTACCTCCTCCTCCTCCTCCTCCTCCTCCTCCTCCTCCTCCTCCTCTTCTTCTTCTTCATCTGCATCGTTTGCCCGTTCCATCCATCGAGTTCTTTCCTTTTAATATTTCGATAACTATTTTCTTTTTCTTTTTTATCTATTTTTTTTCTTTATCTTTCATTTTCTTTCTTTTTTCTATCTTTCTTTGCTTGCTTGTTATCTTTCTTTTTCTCTCCTTTTCATTCTCTACCTCATCTTTTTTTAACTTTCTATCTTATTTCTTTCATTATTTTTCTTCCCTTCTTTCTTTCTTTCTTTCTTTCTTGCTTGCTTGTTATCTTTCTTTCCGTCTTTTTCTACCTCATTTCTTTACTTTACTTTCCCATACTTTCCTTTTCCGTCCTTTCTTGCTTACTTGCTTGCTTGTTTTCGTCCCTAATTTCCAAGCTCACACTTTTCTTCCCGCAATGAGAACGCACATAGCCAGTCAACCAGTCAGCCAGTCAGCCAGCCCACTCATCCTCCATCCTTCCTCACCCTCCTCCCAACCCCATCTCATGCATACATATGACTGAGAAGAAGAGGAAGGAGGAGGAGGAGGAGGGAGAGGGAGAGGAGGAGGAGGAGCAGGAGAGGCAGGCAACCAGGCAACCAGGCAACAGTTTTATGGTGCGCGCCGCCAGTAACTTCTCCCGTCACAAGTGGAACTGTTCCCTGCCCCGGCGAGAGGTGTGCGCGCTCGTCCGACCCGCCAGCCCCCGAGACCCTTAATCCGCGCTTGTTAATTTGCCTCGATGCTACGGTTATGCTAATGAGCCGATGTGTGTGTGGGGGGGAAGGGGGGAGTGGGAAGGGGGAGGGGGAGGAAAGGGGTGTGGGAGGGGATCTTCTTCGTGTCTATCTTTCTCTCTTTTTTGGGTTGTCTGTATTTCTTTCTCTTGCTTAATATCTTTTTTTTCTTTCTTTTTTCTTTTTTCTTTCTTTCTTTCTTGCTATCTTTCTTTCTTTTTTGCTGTCTGTATCTCTTTCTCTTGCTTTCTATCTTTTTTTCCTGTTTTTTTCTTTCTTTTTTGCTTAACTTCCTTCCTTTCTTTCTTTCCATCACTATCTTTTTATTTGTTTTTCTTTGTGTGTTTTTTTCCTTCGTTCTCTTTTCTCTCCTTTCTTTCTTTTTTCTTCTTCCTTGTTTTTTTTTTCTTTCTTGTTTTTTATAGTTTCCTCCCTCCTCTCTTTTTTTTTTGTTTCTTTTTTGTCTTCCCTATTTCTTCCTTTTTTTTCTTTCCTCTTCTTTTATTTTTTTTCTTGCTCTCCTTTCCTTCCTCGTCTTCCTTTCTCTCTCTTTATTTCCTTCCACTTTCTCCTCTTTACTCTTTATTAATCTTTCGCTTCTTATCTTTCATCTCTTCTTTCCTTCCTGTATTGATTTATTCTTTCTCTCTTTCCTTGTTATTTTTCGTTATTTTTTTCATCTCACATTACTTTCCTTACTTCCTTCCTGCTTTCAAATATGTCTGTCTATCTATCTACCTATCTATCTATCTATCTATCTATCTATCTACTTTGCTTGCTTGATTTACTTTCCTTCCCTTCCTCTCTCAACTTACTTTCTTTCTTCATCTTTTTATCTTCCTTCCTCCTCTTACATACCTTATCTGTTTACACCTCTCCCTTCCCCCTCTCCCCCTCCCTCTCTCTTAATAACCCCATTGTTAACCACTAAGACAATATGGACACCAACCTTCCGTGTCACCAAACATCACCAGGCGCTGTGTTCATCGTCAGCCGATCACCAACCTCTTATTTACGACTACACACGACCGCCCTCTTGTCTGCATAATGAGATTTGCACTGCCATACTTCGACAAGGAGATGGGGAGGAGGGGGGGGAGGGAGGGGAAGGGGGGGGGGGATGGAGGGGCTGTGAAGGGAAGGGGTGGAAAGGGGTGGATGGGGAGGGTGTGAGGGAGAGGGGGAGGGAAGTGTGTAAGAGGGGGATTGGAGAGGTGGAGGGATGTTGGGGGAGAGGAGAGTGGGTAGAGGAAGGGATTTGAGGAAGGGGGGGATCTGCGTGTGTGTGTGTGTGTGTGTGTGTGTGTGTGTGTGTCCTAAAGCAGACTCAATACACGTACACCCCCACGCACACGCACACACACACTCTCACACACACACACACACACACACACACACACACACACACACACACACACACACACACACACACTCAGGGACTTCGTCATGTTTTTCGGCGTCCGTGACCGACAATAAATTTAATCGGAAGTGTAAAATTAAAAAGAGAAAAAAACATGTGACAATCGATTTCCCGGCTTTCTCAAATGAGCTTTTCAGTCATCGGCTAACAATTGTGTCGATTAAAAAAAAAAAAAAAGCAAAAAATTATAAAAAGAATAAGATAACAGATTAAAACAGTCACTCGCTCATGTATCTCTTTCTTTTTACTTGTATTTCTGCATATTCTTTCTTTCTTTCTTTCTTTCTTTCATTATCTTTTTCTTTGTTTTTCTTTGTGTTTTTTTCTTCATTCTCTTTTCTCTCTTTCTTTCTTTTTTCTTCTTCCTTGTTTTTTCTTCTTTCTGTCTTGTTTTCTTTAGTTTCCTCCCACCTCTCTTTTTTTTTTCCTTTTTTTCTGTTTTTCTTTTCACAAACAAACACGTACTAGCCGTTTTGTGAATCGAAGCATATCAGGCATTTACATCACTTACTAACATCAACTGAACAAAACAATTTCGATATAATGCTTTCAGATCGTCCGGCTAACACTTCGATCCCCCTTCCTTCCCCTCAAACCCATTCAGGCATTTACATCACTTCTTAACATCAACTAAACAAACAACTTCGATATAATGCTTTGAGATCGTCCGGCTAACACTCTTTGATCGGCCTTCCTTCCCCTCAAACAAATTCAGGCATTTACATCTCTTCTCAACATCAACTAAACAACTAACTTCGATATAATGCTTTCAGATCGTCTGGCTAACACTCTTTGATCCGCCTTCCTTCGCCTCAAACCCATTCAGGCATTTACATAACTTCTTAACATCAACTAAACAAACAACTTCGATATAATGCTTTGAAATCGTCCGGCTAACACTCTTCTATTCGCTTTCCTTCCCCCTCAAACCCATTCAGGCATTTACATCACTTACTAACATCAACTAAACAAAACAACTTCGATATAATGCTGTCAGATCGTCCGGCTAACATTCTCTGATCCGCCTTCCTTCCCCTCAAACCCATTCAGGAGAGGAGGATCAGGACGTCTTTGGAATTGAATAGTTTTGTTTTGTTTTGTCTTTTTTATGGAGCCTCTACTTTCCTCGACTTTAAGACAACATTTTTTGGTTTTATTTCATCTTTTTCTTCATCTCAAACCGATTCAGGAGATGAGAATCAACATCTTTGGAATCGAATCGCTTTTAGTCTTTTTTATATGGAATCCTCTTTGCTATCCACTATATTAAGACTTTATTTGGCTCTGGTCTTTCCTTAATCCGCGTTCCTTATCTTCAAACCTATTCAGGAGGAGAGAATCATGACGTATATGGAATTAAATCGTTTTTTGGTCTTAATTAATGGTATTAACTTAACTATCTTCATATTAAGACTTTATAGGGGTCTGTTTTTCCCTAATCCGCCTTCCTTCCCTTTAAACCTATTCAGGAGGAAAATATCAAGATGTCTTTGGAAATTAATCGTTTCTCGTATCTAATAGAACGTCTTTACTCCCTTATACTCTCAAGCACCATTTATTTGGCCTTACAACAGCTATCTCGTCACTGGTCTACACTTTAATCCCTTTCCCTTCATCTCAAACCAATTCAGGAGAGGAGAATCAAGATATTTTAGTGATTAACTCGTTCTTTGTCTTATTACGGCATTTATTTAGGCTTCTCTCCTTCAAGATACCTCTGAGTAGGCTTTTCAATGACTCAATAGGCCTTACAAATTAGTCAGTAGGTCTTTTAATGACTCAATAGGCCTTTTAACGACTACTTGGCCCTTGCTCTGCCTTCCGTTGCCGTAAAATACAAGGAAAAATGAACACCGAGCTGCCCGCGTAGGCCCACCGGGGAGGGGTCACGCGGGGCATCGGAAGGGTGTCGGTGGCAGGCCGCGAAGGTGATCAGATAGCGGGGCGGCGGGACCATTACGGGGCGAGGCTGCACGACGACCCGACGGACCTCACGCGAGATGCCGCCAGCCAGAACGTCCGCCAGCCCACCAGTATGACAGCCCAAACGCCCGCCAGCCCACCAGTATGACAGCCCAAACGCCCTCCAGCCCGCCAGTATGATAGCCCAAACGCCCTCCAGCCCGCCAGTATGACAGCCCAAACGCCCTCCAGCCCACCAGTATGATAGCCCAAACGCCCACCAGCTCGCTAGTATGACAGCCCAAACTCCCTCCAGCCCACCAGTATGACAGCCCAAACGCCCGACAGTCCACCAGTATGACAGCCCAAACTCCCTCCATCCCGCCAGTATGACAGCCCAAACGCCCGATAGTCCACCAGTATGACAGCCCAAACTCCCTCCAGCCCGCCAGTATGACAGCCCAAACGCCCGACAGTCCACCAGTATGACAGCCCAAACTCCCTCCAGCCCGCCAGTATGACAGCCCAAACGCCCGACAGTCCACCAGTATGACAGCCCAAACTCCCTCCAGCCCGCCAGTATGACAGCCCAAACGCCCGACAGTCCACCAGTATGACAGCCCAAACTCCCTCCAGCCCGCCAGTATGATAGCCCAAACGCCCGCCAACCCTCCAGTATGACAGCCCGAACGCCCGACAGTCCACCCACCCCTTCCCTCCCTCCCTTCGAAGACCTCATGACTGGGTTGGTTTGCCGCTGTGCCGGGCTCGTCTACCTCATGAATGTTTGCCTGCCGGTGTGTTGACAGTCACTGCCCCGAGACTATACCAAAAACTCTACCACCCTGTTACCTTGCTAGCGGGGGGACGCGGCCGCCGCCATCTGTGACAATCAACTTTCTGGGCGCAGGACAAAACATGCAAGTTGATGATATCTTTTTAATACTACTACCAGCCTGAGTAGTAGTAGTAGTAGTAGCAGTAGTAGTAGTAGTAGTAGTAGTAGCAGGAAGTGTCTTTGTTGTCTCCCGTTGATGATACAGATAGATAAGAAGACACGAACGTTAAGATTAAGGCGCCGTGACGGAAGAGGAGGAGGAGGAGGAGGAGGAGGAAGAGGAGGAGGAGGAGGAGGAGGAGGAGGAGGAGGAGGAAGGAGGAGAAAAGAAAGGACGGAGAAACAGAAAGCAAGAATGAGCGGGGAAATGAAAAGTGAGTGAGAAGAGAAAAATAAGAAAAGGAAGGAAGGAGGAAAGGAAAGGAGGGAAGGAGAGAAGGAAGGAAGAAAAGAGGGAAGGAAAGAAGGATGGAGAGACGGAAAGAGGGGGAGGGAAAGAGGGAAAGAAGGAAATGAGGAATGAAAAGTGATTTAACAAGGAAAAAAGGAAAGGAGGGAGGGAGTGAAGGAAGGAAGGAAGGAACGAAGGAAGGAACGAAGGAAGGAAGGAAGGAAAGGAAGGGGCGACCACAGAAATGAAAACTGACTGTGAAAAGTGATAAAAGGAAGGAAAGGAGAGAAGGAAGGAGGGAAGGAAGGAAGGAGGGAAGGAGGGAAGGAAGGAAGGAGGGATGGAGGGAAGGAAGGAAGGAAGAGGGGAGGGTGAGAGGAAAAGACAGAAGGAAGAAACGACCACTGAAATGAAAAGTGAGTATGAAAAATGAAAAAAAGGAAGGAAAGGAGAGAAGGAAGGAGGGAAGGAAGGAGGAAAGGAAGGAAGGAGGGAAGGAGGGAAGGAAGGAAGGGTGGAGTTCGTTCGTCCGTGAGTTGCCTCGAGAAACAATGGAGAACTTTTATGAAATTTTGAGAAAGTAATGAATGAATGAATGAGGCCAAGGAGCTAACGAGAGAGAGAGAGAGAGAGAGAGAATAACAGTAATACTAATAATACCATCAACAAGAGCAAGTGTAAAATTAGGAATGAAATATAAAATGAAATGCGAAAAATATATCACTGAAAAATTCGTTATGGTTCCACATAACTAACCGTGTGTGTGTGTTTGTGTGTGTGTTTCTAGACAACAAAGTGAAGTCATTCTTTGTTGATTTATACCGTAAGGTGCTGGCTATCATGTGTTTGAAGATACCCTAAACTTAACCTAACCTAACCTAACAAAACCCCAAACAGTTACTATAGGTCTTGACTCAGAAAATTCATATATGCTTCCTTACTAATGAGACTTGCTATACAACAAAGTGAGGTTATGCTTTGTTGATTTATACCATAAGGTGCTGGCTATCATGTGTTTGAAGATACCCTAAACTTAACTTAACCTAACCTAACAAAACCCCAAACAGTTACTATAGGTCTTGACTCAGAAAATTCATATATGCTTCCTTACTAATGAGACTTTCAATGCAACAAACTGAGGTCATTCTTTGTTGATGTATACCATAAGGTGTTGGCTCTCATGTGTTTGAAGATACCCTAAACTTAACCTAACCTAACCTAACAAAACCCCAAACAGTTACTACAGGTCTTGACTCAGAAAATTCATATATGCTTCCTTACTAATGAGACTTTCAATACAACAAATTGAGGTCATTCTTTGTTGATTTATACCATAAGGTGCTGGCTATCATGTGTTTGAAGATACCCTAAACTTAACCTAACCAAACAAAATCACAAAAGTAGTAGTAGTTAGTAGTAGTAGTAGTAGTAGTAGTAGTAGTAGTAGTAGTAGTAGTAATATTATTATTATTATAAGTAGTAGTAGTAGTAATAATAGTTGTAGATCCACTCCACCTCCCTAACCTCATTTCATCTCCACTCACCTCCACTCCACTCACCTCTATTCCCTCTCTCTCTCAGCCTCTAGTCACTCACTCACTCACTCACTCACTCACTCACACACCCAGTCAGTCACTCAATCAGCCAATCAGTTAGTCCAGCCAATGTTGCGGATGAATATATATACAGAAGAAAAAAGTCAGGTCAGGAAGCCTCGCGTGTGTCTTGTGTAAACGTCGCCAGAGACTCGTAAAGGGAATGAAATACAGGGCGGAATGGGGCCGGGGAATGCTGCTAGCTGGGGGGGGGGAAGGGGGGGGGATAGGGGGAGAGGGGGAAGGGGTGGATGAATGTGTGTTTGTGTGTTTGTGTGGGGGTGATAGTAACCTCGATTTGTTTTGTTTTTTGTTTGTTTGTTTTTGTTTTCTTTCTCTCTCTCTCTCTCTCTCTCTCTCTCTCTCTCTCTCTCTCTCTCTCTCTCTCTCTCTCTCTCTCTCTCTCTCTCTCTCTCTCTCTCTCTCTCTCTCTCTCTCTCTCTCTCTCAATTGTTTTTTTCTTTCCCTTCATTTCTCTCACCTTTCTCTTTTTTTTTCTTTTTTTTCTTCATTTTTGTTTGTTTTTTCTCTCTTCATTTTCTCCTCCTCTTCCTCTCTTCCCCTTTTTTTTCAATTTGCTTTCGATTTATTTCTCTTTCTTTCCATTTTTCTTCCTCTTCTTTTTTTGTTTTGTTTTTCTCTTCTCCCTTTCTTTCTTCCTGTTTTCTCCTCTTCCTTTCTTCCCTGCACTCCTCCTCCTCCTCCTCCTCCTCCTGTCTTCCTCCTCCCTTCCTTCCTATCTATATCTTTCATTTTCTATAATCTACCCTCCTTCCATTTTCTTTCCCTACCCTCCTTTCTTCCTCCATAACCTCCTCCTACCTCTCTTCTTCCTCATCCCTTGGCCTACCTTTCTCTCCATCCCTCCTCCTCCTCCTCCTCTTTCCTCCTCCTCTCGTCGGCTCATCAACATAATTATTTAATTTAATTAGGGATGAGCGGACAGTCGACACCGCGGCCACGTGGGACCGCGGCGATGGTGGAAGATTACCGTCCTGCCCGATACCTGATACCTGTTACCTGCCTTACCTGGCCGACCTGCCGCCCCCTCTACCTGTCCCCTTCACCTGTACCATTCCCCTCCGTTCCCGTTCCTCTCTCCCCTCCTGCCCCTTCCTCTCTTCCTTCCTGCCGTTCCAACCTATGTATATGGCTTGCAGAAAGGAAGGAAGGAAGAAGGGAAGGAGAGAGAGAGAGAGAGAGAGAGAGAGAGAAAAGAAAGAAATAGAAGGAAAGAAAGATTGAAAGAAGAAAAAAATAAAAGGGTATTGAACGAACGAAGTGAAATAAATAAATAAATAAAGAAAGAAAGACAAAAAATTAGAGAAAGAAAATTAAAGAAAGAAAAAGACAAATGGGAAAAGAAAAAAAGAAAAAAAATGAAAGAAAAAAAGAAAAAGAGTGGTGATGGTAGTGGTGGTGGTGGTGGTGGTGATGGTGGTGGTGGTGGTGGTGGTGATGGTGGTGGTGGTGGTGGTGGTGATGGTGGTGGTGACAGTGGTGATGAATGGCAAAGGGCAGGTAGCCTTCATTAGTGGAGACCAGAATGGGCGTTATTACCAGCCCACCTCACGCCCATCCCCGCCCACACCTACTCCCCTGCATCCACAACACACACACACACACACACACACACACACACACACACACACACACACACACACACACACACACACACACACACCATCTTGTTCTTCCCTTTCCTTCCTTCTGTTCTTCTTTATTCAAACTTCTTAATCCTTCCTTCCTTCCTTCCTTTCTTTCTTCCTTTCTTTCTTTCTTTCTTTCTTTCTTTCTTTCTTTCTTTCTTCTTCCTTCCTTCCTTCCTTCCTTCCTTCCTTCCTTTCCTTCTAACATATATTTTTTTCTTTCTTATTTCCTTCCTTCCTTCTTCCTTCTTCTTCTTCTTCTTCTTCTTCTTTGTGTGTGTGTGTGTGTGTGTGTGTGTGTGTGTGTGTGTGTGTTTTAACCTTTTCCTTTCCTTTTCCTATCCTATCCAAATTAATCCCCCCCTTTCAATCCCCTTCCTCCCCCTCCCCTCCCCCTTCCACCTCCCTCTCCCTCCACCCCCTTCCTCTTCCCCATCCTCCCCCACTTACCCCTTACCCACCCTCTTCCCTTTCCTCCTCCTCCTCCTCTTCCTCCCCTTTCCTCTCCCAGCCCCTCAACCCCCTTCCTCTTCACCCCCTTCCTCTACCCCTTTCTCCCCCACTTACCCCTTCCCTTCCTTACTCCTCCCCTTCACCATTCCCTTCCCCTTCCTCCTCCTTCTCTTCCTTTACCGCCGGTAACACGAGGATCAAGCCTCCACCTGTGCCCCTGAAACTACACATCACCCATCGTGAGTATTAGGGGGGATCCTGAGGCTGCCCTGTGTAGGCCACTCGTCCTCTTCCATTCTCCCTTCCTCTTATTTCTCTCTTTACTAAAATTTCCATGTCCCTTTCTTCCTTTCTTCTGGTGTCTGTTCTTCCTATGTATTCCTATGTATTCCCCTTTCTGCTCCCCCCCCCCTTCCATCTCCGTTTCCCTCCATCCCCCCTCTCTACCCCTTCCTCTCACAGTTACCCTTCCCTCCCATACTCCTCCCCCTTCCCCACCCTCTTCCCTTTCCTCCTCCTCTTCCTCTTCCTCCCCTTCCCCTATCTTTCCTCTTACCCCTTCCCTCCCTTACTCCTCCCCCTTCACAAATCCCTTCCCCTTCCTCCTCCCTCTCTTCCCCCCCTTCCCCTTTCTCCCCTCATGTCCAGTTGCCACCATCATCTTGTAATCCCCCCCGTCCCCTCCCCTCCCCTCCCCCTTCCCTCCCCCCGCCGTGACAAGAGGTGCATTGTGTGTCCCAGCATCCCGTTTTTTGTGGAGCGTCAGGAAGAAAATGGAAAGTAGGCGTTGACGTCAATGTCGGGGAGAGAAAATGGGTTATAGGTGTGCTGGAGGACGACCGTGACGCCATGATACGCCGACGACCACGGTGACGACTGTTGCTATTGCTGGTACGACTACTACTACGACGACTACTACGACTACGCGACTACTCTTGATAATACTAATAGAAACAATAATACGACGATAACACGACGACCACATTGACGACTATTACTATTACTACTACGACTACTACTACTACTACTACTACTACTACTACTACTACTACTACTACTACTACTACTACTACTACTACTACTACTACTACTACTACTACTACTACTACTACTACTACTACTACTACTACTACTACTTCTACTACTATTACTACTACTACTACTACTATGCGACTGGCCTTGGTAATACTAATAGAACAAGAAGCCGTTTAAAAAGTATAGAAATGAAGAATTCTCAACGAGGAAAAAGTAAAACAAGAAAATAAGATACAACAACAACAACAACAACAACAACAACAACAACAACAACAACAACAATGGACGCAATCGGAGGGTCTCGTGCCTAAAACTGGGACACGTTTATGACCTAGGAAGAGGAGGAGGAGGAGGAGGAGGAGGAGGAGGAAGAGGGAGGAAGAAGAAAGAAAAGAGACAGTTACCTCAAAAACTAAGCAACCTCCTTTTCTTTTGCCTTCTTCTTCTTCTTCTTCTTCTTCTTCTTCTTCTTCTTCTTCTTCTTCTTCTTCTTCTTCTTCTTC
>NC_066510.1:31334492-31341992 GCF_024679095.1 Eriocheir sinensis | reverse complement strand
TTTTTTCTTCTCTTCTCATTTCTCTTAATTTTCTTCTAATTTTTCTTTTTTCCTAATATTTTTTCCTCATTCATATCCTTCATTATTTTCTTTTTTATCTTCGTCTTTCTGTGAGTGAGTGAGTGAGTGACTGACTGACTGACTGACTGACTGGTAGGTGCGTGAGTGAGTGAGTGACTGACTGACTAACTGACTGACTGACTGACTGACTGACTGACTGGGAGGTGAGTGCGTGAGTGTGTAAGTGTGTGAGTGAGTGAGTGAGCGAGTTTCTCTGAGGAAGTCTGACCCAACAGCGGAAGGTCTTAGCGAGGTATTGGGGGAAGCGACGAATTGGTGGGAACTTACGGAAGAGGGAGAGAGAGAGAGAGAGAGAGAGGACGGTAGGAGGGAGAGAGAGGGAGAGGAAGGAGGAGGAACGAGGGCTGACAAGGGAGTAAGAGGGAGGGAAAGGAGGGAGGGAAGGAGGGAAGGCCAGGGGAAATGAGAGCGTAAGAAAAGAGAGAAGAGAGAGAGGGAAGAGGAGGAGGAGGAGGAGGAGGAGGAGGAGGAGGAGGAAAAGAGGGGTGAAGGAGGTGAGGAAAGAGGTGGAAATTATGGATAAGGAAGTTAAGAAAGGTAATGGAGGTGGTAGTAGTAGAAGTAGTAGTAGTAGTAGAAGTAGTAGTAGTAGTAGTAGTAGGAGAGGGGAGAGAGAGAGAGAGAGGGAGAGGGAGGAAGAGAGCGAGAGAGAGGAGAGGGAGAGGGAGGGAAATATATGTTACACTTCATTCCTATCCTTCCTTTCCCCCCTCTTCTCTTTTCAATATATTTTCCCGTTTTTACTTTCCATTCCCCTCTCCTTAGTTTCCTTTTCTATTCTCTCTCATCGTCCTTTATCTTGCCTTTTCTCCTATATTCTCCTCTTCCTTTTTTCCTTTCTTCCTTTCCCTTCATTCTATACTCTGTTCTCTCCCTCCCCTCCCTTCCTTTTTTCTTTCTTCCTTTCTTCCTTTCCCTTCATTCCATACCCTATCCTCTTCCTTCCCTCCCTTTCCTCTTTCCTTTCTTCATTTCCATCCCTTCTGTTCCTGTATTTTCCCATTCCTTCCCTTCCATAGTCCTCCTTCTCCATTCTCCATTTCCTCTTTCCCTTTCCTTCTTTCCTCCTTCATTTCCTTCCCTTCCTTCCTTTTCCTCCCTTTCGAAACCTTCCTTCTCCTATGCCATCCTTTCTCCTATACTCCTTTCCCTCAATACAATCCCTTCCACTCCCATCTCTTTTCGCCTTTCTCCCTCTTTCCCTCTCTCCCTTCCTCCCTCCCTCCCTCTCCTTGGCCCTGGTTTGATCTCTGGCACCGGGGAAGACTCGTGCCAGACCCCATCGAATTAACTAAGCTTTTCACAGGAAGCTGACTCGGGCGAAGGAAGGAGGAGGAAACGAGGGAGGAGGAGGTGAAGGAGGGAGCGAGGGAGAGGGCGGTGAGGTCTTTCTTCTTTCCTCTTACTCGAAGTCGCGCCTTTCCCCAAGCGACTCTCTCTGTGTCTCTCTCTCTCTCTCTGTCTCTCTATTCGTGTTCTTGTGATCTAATGGGCTTCGTGGCTGAACGCAAAATACCACCACCACCACCACTACTACCACCACTACTACTACTACTACTACTACTACTACTACAGAGAGAGAAAGAGAGACGCATCCAGGTATAGAACAGGTTAATTGGATTCTCTCCCCCAGGTGGAAAGGTGAATGTGGCGTACCGCAGGGGAGGCCGCCCAGACCCACGTGGTTCCCTCCCCCGTGGGTTCGAATCTCCCTGGGAACTTCAGCACACACGGGGTCGCCACTCCTTCCGTCCCCTCTGTGACCCGTATCTTCCTCTTCCTCCTCTTCTTCCTCCTCCTCCTCTTCCCTCCATTTAGCCCATAAGTAGCTGTTTGCCCAGTTGTGGAATATGGTACCGCCCCCCTCCCCCACCCCCTTTTTCTCTCCCCACCCCCTCTCCCCTCCCTTTCCCCCTTTCTCTCTCCTCCCTCCTTCCTCTTTCGCCCCCCTTCCCCCCCCCCTCTCTCTCTCTCTCTCTCTCTCTTTCGCCCTCTTCTCTTCCAGTCTTCATTCTTTGCCTTTCTTCTTCACGACCCACCTCCTCCTCCTCCTCCTCCTCCTCCTCTTTCTTCCTCCCTCCATTCACCCGATAAATAGATGTTTACGTAGTTGTGAAGTATGGCATGTCTTTCCTCCCTTCTTTCCTCCCTTCTCTCCCTTCTCTCCCTCCCTTCCTCCCTTCTCATGGCAACGGCTCACTGGAATTTGTTGGGTCATAGAAAGGCTTAGTTTGTTGACCCAGTAGTAGTAGTAGTAGTAGTAGTAGTAGTGGTGGTGGTGGTGGTGGTGGTAGTGGTAGTGGTTTTAGTAGTAGTAGTAGTAGTAGTAGTAGTAGTAGTAGTAATAGTAGTTAAGTCGGCCAAGAACATTAAGTGGTTATATATCCACTCGATCCACCACCGCTTCTAACAACAACAACAACAACAACAACAACAACAACAACAACAAGAACAACAGCAACAACAGCAACAACAACAACAAACAAACAAACACACAAACAAGGCCAGATCCCGTTATCAATCGTCACCACCACCACCACCACCACCATCACCACCACCGCCACCACCACCACCGCCGTCATCACCGCCAAGGTTTAAAATGAGAAAAAGATGACGAATGAGAGAAATAAAAATACAGAAAAATAAAAGAAAAAGATAAGTACGACTGAGGCAAGAAGAAGAAGAAGAAGAAGAAGAAGAAGAAGAAGTGAGGCAATAACAAAAATAAAAACAGAGAGAGAGAGAGAGAGAGAGAGAGAGACACAGTCACCACATGCAAAGATATCATAGAATTGCCTCACACCGGAAGCCTCTCGCCCCCCTCCCCGTCCCCCCCCCCTCCCCCCCGCTACCGTGACATTTAGATCGGCCAGCGAAGGACGTGACTTGAAGGGGGGCGGGAGGGTAGGGGGGCTGGGGGTAGGGGCAGTGGGTGGCAGGGGAAGAACCCAATAAAATTCCCTTCTCACCTACATCCCTTCTTCTTCTTCCTCCTCCTCCTTCTCCTCCTCTTCCTCCTCCTCCTCCTCCTCCTTCTCCTGTTCCACTTTTTTTTCTATATATTTTTTCCTTCTTTATCATATTATTGTTTTTGTTGTTGTTATTGTAGTTGTTGTTGTTGTTGTTGTTGTTGTTGTTGTTGTTGTTGTTGTTGTTGTTGTTGTTGTTGTTGTTGTTGTTGTTGTTGTTGTTGTTGTTGTCCTCATTTCTCCTACTTTCTGCTTCTACTTTCATTTCAATACTTTTTCTTTCTTATGATTCTCCCTCTTTTCTTGATATATTTTTTCCTCTTTTTCTTCCTCCTCCTCCTCCTCCTCCTCTTCAATCTCTTCGTCTTCCCCCTTCGCCTTCTCTTCCCTCTCCTCTTCCCTCCAAAATCCCTCCCATCCACCAGCCCCTTCCCTTCCTCTCCCTTCATCATTCAAACCCTTTCATTCCTGCCAATCCACACTCCCTTCTCTCACCATCAATACACACGCACCCTTTCCCCCCCTGCCTTCATCCCCTTCACACCCCACACACACACCCTTCCTTTCCCTTCACCCAGAAACACACCCCACGTAAACACACCCACGAAACCACCACCCCTTCCCTTTTTATCCCAGTCCCGTTAACCCCAAGACGCACTTCAGCCTCTTTCCCTAACCTCCGCACTCGAACACACATACACCCATACCCACAACGAAACCCATTCCTCCCTTCACCCCATTCAACCCATACAAGATCCCTCCTCTCCACACCCCCAACACACACACACACACACACACACACACACACACACACACCCTTCTCCTACCCTTTCCGTCCTTACCCACCACCACCACCACCACCACCGCCAGACTTGCTATTCGAGCAGCGCGTCTCACCCAATTACTCGGTGGCGGATACCTAACGACCCGACCCGTGTTATCGCCGACCCGCTGGATTTTACGTTCTCTGTGTAATGCCGAAGAGGGCGTCTGTTGAATAATGGACGGAGAGGAGGAGGAGGAGGAGGGTAAGGAGGGAGGAGAGGTGAGGGAAAGGGTGTAAGGATGTAAGGATGCGAGGAATTTGCTTGAGGTTAAGAAGGAGGAGGAGGAGGAGGAGATGTAGGAGGAGGAGAGGAAGAAGAAGGATTGAATGTGGAGTAGCTGGTGTGTGGAGGACGAAGGAGAGAAGAAGGAAAAGAAGGAAGAGAATAAGGTTAAGAAGGAGGAGGAGGAGGAGGAGGAGATGGAGGAGGAGGAGAGGTAGAAGGGAGTAGAGATAAGGAGGATTGGATATGGAGTAGGTGGTGTGTGGAGAACGAAGGAGAGAAGAAGGAAAAGAAGGAAGAGAATAAGGTTAAGGAGGAGGAAGAAGAGGAGATGGAGGAGGAGGAGGAGGAGGAGGAGGAGGAGGAGGAGGAGGAGATGGAGGAGGAGGAGAGGTAGAGGGGGGTAGAGTTAAGGAGAATTGGATATGGAGTAGATGGTGTGTAGAGGGCGAAGGAGAGAAGAAGGAAAAGAAAGAAGCTGTTTTGAGCACCTCTTCTTTCCCTCCTCTCAATATCACTTGCGGTCTCTGGAAAGTTTCAATATTTCTTTCTTTTCTTATCCTTATTCAATTATATTTCTGATCTTCTAGCCTCCTTTCCTCTACTTTCAATCCTCTTTTTCTATTTCTCTCATTTTTTTTCTTATTTTAAACTGATTTTCTTTTCTCAATATTTATCCTTCTCTCTTTAAACCCCTCATTTCTTTCTCTTATAATCTTCTTTCTCTTTTCTTTTTTTTTCTTCCTCTTTTCTTTGTTCTTTCCTCTCCAGTTCCTCCTTTCTCTCCCTCTCTTTCTCTCATTAAATTTTCAACCTAATTTTCTCTTCTCAATATTTCTCCTTCTCTCTTTAAACCCCTCATTCCATTCTCTTATAAGCTTCAATGTTTTCTTTCCTCTCCAGTCCCTCCTTTCTCTCCCTCTCTTTCTCTCTCTCATTCTCTCATTTCCACCTAATTTTCCCTTCTCAATATTTCTCCTTCCCTCTAAAACTATTCATTTCATTCTCCTATAATCTCCTATGTTTTCTTTCCTCTCCAGTCCCTCCTTTCTCTCCCTCTCTTTCTCTCTCTCATTCTGTTATTTCAACCTAATTTTCCCTTCTCAATATTTCTCCTTCCCTCTGAAACTATTCATTTCATTCTCTTATAATCTTCTATGTTTTCTTTCCTCTCCAGTCCCTCCTTTCTCTCCCTCTCTTTCTCTCTCTCATTCTCTTATTTCAACCTAATTTTCCCTTCTCAAAATTTCTCCTTCTCTTCAACCCCTCATTCCATTCTCTTATAATCTTCTAGTCGCCTTTCCTCCCCTCTCTCTCTATTTTCTCTCTCTTCAGCTTAATTTTCTCCTTCCCGAATTTTCTCTTTCTCACTGCCTTCTCATTCCATTCTCTTCCGATCTCCAAGCCTATTTTTCCTCTCCTGCCGCTTCTCCGGTGCTCTCTCTCCCTCTCGTGTTTTCACCTGTGGTTTAGAAAGGCTTCAGCAGAGCGCTAAACCGATACGGAAACCACCACCTTTGAACCCTTTCCAGGAAGACAGAAGACCCGACTCCGGCGTCTCTCACCAACAAGACACGCGAACTCGATGGGAAAGCAAGGAAGGCGGGGTAGTCGAGGCGGCATCCATATCTCTCTCTCTCTCTCTCTCTCTCTCTCTCTCTCTCTCTCTCTCTCTCTCTCTCTCTCTCTCTCTCTCTCTCTCTCTCTCTCTCTCTTCCCTCCATCCTCATCCACTCTCCTCCTTTCTTCGGCAACTTCTAAGGCTGTCTTGAGGGGCCTCTTGAACGACCCCAGTCCGTTAGTGGAGCAAGCGAATTTTTTTTATAGTGGTGACCGTGATGTTTGCCTCTTGCTTGGCCCATGCTGTCTCCCTGGTGCTCCTCTTGACACTGAAGTTACGGTTGCTTGACGGTCCGGGCAGCATGTGGGTAACCTTCAGACACTCGCCGATGGTTGAAAACTGTCAGTGTCCTTCAGTGGGGCTCGAACCTTGGTCTTTAGGTTCACCACGGCCACACGCTGACCACT
The DNA here is from genome assembly GCF_024679095.1 of Eriocheir sinensis. Classification (NCBI taxonomy): domain Eukaryota; kingdom Metazoa; phylum Arthropoda; class Malacostraca; order Decapoda; family Varunidae; genus Eriocheir; species Eriocheir sinensis. The sequence continues at coordinate 31,335,865 of NC_066510.1, read as the reverse complement.
CGACCTTCACCCCCCCCCTTCCCCCGAGCCCTCCCCACTAGCTAAAAGGGCCGAGGGTCAGTATTATCCAGCATTTCCGCCTCTCACCTCAAGTATTTCCACCGCAAAGGAGATTAATCGAGTTCTCTCTAATGAGTTTTTTTTAACATTCATAGTACTCTCCCCTCACCCCCAATGGACAAACCCACCACAACTTCTACGAAAGACTTGTCAAGTGTGTGTGCTTGGCCGCCGAGATGTTTCCGTTAGCAGCGACGGGCCAAATTTGTGCCTTTACCGTGTAGCAGCGACGGGCCAAATTTGTGCCTTTACCGTGTAGCAGCGACGGGCCAAATTTCTGCCATGATATAAACCCCCAAAAATAGATGATGCATAAACTGATCACAAATGCGTTGATATATATTATGAAATCGTTTGCGTGAGTGATGATTTTTTCTCATTTTTCTCGCTTTGAGGGGCCTTGAAGAAGCATGATTCCCGCAGCTACCGGGTTTGTTTTTAATAAGAGCTAAAACCGCGCTCTCCCACCCCGCGCGCTGCTGACGTCCCATGCCCCACACACAGCTCCGTTCTCCACTGTCCTACACTGGGTCTTTATACATTGGGATAATTTTCCGGCTATACGTTACCAACAGCAGTTCCAGTAATGTAGTCATATTAAGCTTTTTTTTTTCGTAGTTGTGTAAAATATTTATGAAAACAATAAGTTCATATAAAGGTAATGAAAGTATGAACAAATCTATGGGCACATTCACATTTTAATAAGTAACATTACACCACAGTGACAGTCAGCTAACATCATCTTCAGACCAGTGATTTATTGGCTTCCTAGATGAAAAACTTTACCTGAGATGAAAAAAAATACTTAAGACAACCTAGTCCTCACATTCTTTTTTTTTTTAACATCTCTGCCTGTAGCGCCGGTAGGCTTTCTTCAGGGGCCTGGTGGTCGGCCCAAGCCCGTCATGGCGCAGGCAATTTTTTTATAGTGGCAAGTGCAGTGTTGAGCTGTTCAGGAAGTGTATTTTTCTCTTTCTCCCATCTGGCACATTCAGTCTCTCGTTCTTTCTTCATTTCATCCAGCTGGCGCAGCAAACCTCCTCTCTCTTCTTTTTAATCATCCACTTGGCGTTGCAAACCTTATAGAGATGGAAGTTGTTGATCCTCTTCTAGTGATTCGTTATCTGGTCCCTCAACTTCCGTTTCTGAAATATCTTGCACAAGTCATTTCTGTCCCTTCTCACAGCTCTGGCCTCCCTTCTGCTGCACGCATCGGTAGCTGTGGGAATGTACAGTGCTCAACTGAGATTAATTAATTCATGCATCATTAATATTTTTTTCACAAACTCTACTTAGAATGTGCTATTCACTTC
>NC_066510.1:31304492-31329492 GCF_024679095.1 Eriocheir sinensis | reverse complement strand
TCTTTTCTTGGCCTTCCTCTTACTCTTCTTCTTCCTCCTCCTCCTCCTCCTCCTCCTCCTCCTCCAGTTAAGACGGTCCTCAGGGCAGATCAAAGTGTCAGTCCAGGAGCGTGACACGAGTATTGGAGTCATGCAGTCTTGCCACCTCGCCCGCCCTTCCTTCCCATCGCCTGTGCTCTCTCTCAACGGCACCATCCTTGAGGGCGCGGGGAACGTCTTTACCTTGAGGCGACTTCGAGAGGACTTGATACAGGTCTTCAAGCGCCTCGACGAAGGGGAAAGAGGGAATGAGAGAGGAGAGGAGAGGAGAGGAAAGGAGAGGAAAGGAGAGGAGAGGAAAGGGAACGAGAGAGAGAGAGAGAGAGAGAGAGAGAGAGAGAGAGAGAGAGAGAGAGAGAGAGAGAGAGAGAGAGAGAGAGAGAGAGAGAGAGAGAGAGAGAGAGAGAGAGAGAGAGATCGCACGTTCTTCTTCTTCTTCTACATGAAAGCACTGAACCTCCCGAAGAAGTGATGAGCAAGCGCCCTCGACCAAGAGTTCAAAAGCCATGGCCCTTACCTCCCCCCTCCCTCCATCCTCTCCCCGCTACCCCTCCCCTTCCTCCTCCTCCTTTCCTCCTCCTCCTCTCCCCTCCCCGCTCCTCCGCTAGGCTTATACGAGGCTCCTGAAGGCTGTGAAAGTGCTCCTCTTCTTGGCCTTCCTTCAGGAGTCGCAGAAGGACGCAGACATACGCCGAAGGGTTGTCAGCGACTTCGAGGTCCTTGGCTCTTCGGTTCTTGGTCTCGCCTCCGCCACCGCTGCCGCCAGTTCGAGGAAAGGTGGATGGAGAGTGGATGGAAGGTGGATGGAAGGGCTTCTCCGCCTCTGTGTTTCTCTCTCTTTCTCTCTCTCTAATTCCTCAAGAACCCGCAAACAATTTTTCTTCCTCACCTTCCGCATAAATCACGTATCTCACTCTCTCTTCCTCCTCCTCCTCCTCTTCCCCCTCCTCCTCCTCCTCCTCCTCCACCTCCAGCGGGGTCAGAGGTCACGCCACTTGCAGCTCGCGGGTCACGTGGGTCTCGGCGGGAAGCGGTTCACCCGTGATTTTGTTCTGCAGGCTCCCACGCCGCCCCTTAATGGTCGCCGCTTCTCCGTCACCGCCGCCCCCGCCGCCGCCGCCGCCAACACTGCACCTCACCTCACCTCACCTCACCTGTCGCCCTCCTCCTCCTCCTCCACCTCCTCCTTCTTCTGTATCTCTCCACCTCCTCCTCCCCCTCCTCCTTTTCCTTCATTCCTTCTTCCTCTTTCTCAACTTCTGGTTCTTCGTCACCATCTTCTCCTCTTCTTCTTGTTCTTCTTTTACTTTTACCTTATTTTGCATTATCCTAATCCTTTACCTTATTTACTCCTCCTCCTCCTCCTCCACCTCCTCCTCCTCCTCAGTGTTGCAAGATTGATCCACAGCCCGATCGTCCCCTCTGCGTCTAAAGCCCGGATTGAGTTTCTGAAAGTGGTGACCCCGCAGCCTGACCCAGCCCGCTCCCGTGACCCCGTGTTTGTGGGGGGGGAGGAGGGGAGGGGAGGGGAAGGGGGAGGTGGTCTTTGATTTGCGATGTGTCTTTTTACGTTGTTTTTTCTTTCTTTTGTCTTTCCTTTCTTTCCCTTTTCTTACTTTCTTTAATGTTTCCTTTTTTTCCCTCTTTCCTCTGCTTCTTTACTTTTTTTATTGTGCCCTCTCTCTTCCACGTTCTTTTTACTGTTTCCTTACTTTCCCTGTTTTCTTGTTTCCTTGCTTTGTTTATAAGATCGACCCCCACTTTGAGCAGTGTTACCAGAACCCAGAGACATAGGAACTCCCTTTGCCTTCACCCCCCAACTCACACACACACACACACACACACACACACACACACACCAACACACACACATCGTACTCACTCAAACGCCCCACCCCTTTCAACCCCTCCCTCCCCCCTCTCGCCCCACCCCATTCCCCCTTTCCAACGACCCCCCATAATGAACAAACAGAGTTATCCATCACGCACCACCACAGCTGACCCCTCCTCCCTTGCCCCCCCTCCTCCCTCGCCCCCCCACCCCCCGCCCCTCCCCTAAACGCAACAGAAGCCCTTAAATCATGCATTAACTAACTGCATTGACCGCCCAAGACCGCCCCCTTCGTCCTGGCGGCGGCATAGGTGAAGGGCGCGACACCTAAGCAAGATTGAAGAAGGGAGGGGAAGGGGAAGGGGGAGGATGGGGACAGGGAGGAAGGGGCGAGACTTAAGCTAGATTTAGGAATGGGGGAAGCGGGGAAGGAAGGGGAGGAGAGAAGGGAAGGGGGCAGAAAACAGGGCGTGGAGGAAGGGGGAGTGAGGGAGCAGGAAGGAAAGGGGACGAGGAGGAAGAGAAGAAGGGGGGAAGGGGACGTGAATGGAAGGAAAGGGGAGAAATATGAAGATTGAAGGGAGGGAAGAGAACAAGGGAGAGGGTGAAGAAAGGGAAGGGAGGCAGAAATAGGAAGGGAAGAAGAGGGAAGGGAAGAGGAGGATAGAAAAAGGAAAGGGATAGAAATGGAAGGGTAGATACAACAAAGAAGAAAGAAATTAGAAAAAGAGAGAAAGAAAGATAGTCAGAAAGAAAGGAAGAGAGGAAGGAAGGAAGAAAGGAAGGAAGGAAGAAAGGGAAGGAAGGGGGGAGAGAGAAGAAGGGAGAAGGGACAGACCAAGAGGGGAAGGAAGGAAGGGAGGAAGGAAGGAGAGAAGGAAAACAGAAAGGAAAGACGAAGAAGGAGACGGGAACAGAAAGGAAGGAAGGAGGGAGGAAAGGAAGGAAGGAAGAAAGAAAGGAAGGAAAGAAGGGAGAGAGAAGAAGAAGGAACCAAGGAGGGACCAAGAGGGGAAGGAAGCGGACAGAATGAACAACAGCGACAGACCCTGAAGAAGCCACAGTGGTCGGTAACTCACGCCCGCTCAGTCAGGTGTCAAGTCCCATCAATTATGACCCCCAGTGTGGCCCTTCTGCCTCGCCCCGTGTGGCCCTCGAATGCACCTGTCCTAGTGGCCCTGACTCACCTGTGTGGCCCAATATCAACCTATCCTATGGCCCTGTTCTTCTTCTTCTTCTTCTTTCATCCATCCGTTTTCCTTCTCTAATTTTTCTTCTTCTCCTTCTTCCGCGATCTCGTGTTTTCTTTCTCCTGTTGCTCCTCCTCCTCTTCTATTTCTACTTCGTCTTCCTCCTCCTCCTCCTCCTCTTCCTCCTCCTGACTAAGATTTTGCCTGTCCACTGCAGTTCTTCTTATAAGCTTTCCTAAATAACAAACGAATAGGCTGACTGACTGACTGACTGACTGACTGACTGATTGACTGACTATCTCGACTGACTTTCATCATCCCATTAATTAAGGAGGCGTTGGCTGAGTGGTTAGCGTGTCGACTTGGCAATTCCTAAGACCTGGGTTCGAATCCTTCTCTCTCTCTCTCTCTCTCTCTCTCTCTCTCTTACAGGCATCAAAAGCTATACATTATTTTTTTCTATTTCATAAGCAGCTCCTTCTTTGCCTCCTCCTCCTCCTCCTCCTCCTCCTCCTCCTCCTCCTCCTCCTCCTCCATCACTTTATCACCTTACAAGTAACAGTAATGAGCCACATACGACGTTTTGAGAGAGAGAGAGAGAGATGAAGAAAGAGGAGGATCTGTGATGAAGAATTCGTCTCTCTCTCTCTCTCTCTCTCTCTCTCTCTCTCTCTCTCTCTCTCTCTCTCTCTCTCTCTCTCTCTCTCTCATTTGGATTTCTCTTTCCCGTGTCATATTTTCCACCTCTTCCTCCTCCTCATCCTCTTCCTCCTCCTCCTCCTCCTCCTCCTCCCCCAAATGGATCTTCTCACGTTCCCTTCCCTCTTCCTCTTCTTCACTTTCTCCTCATGTCTTCCCTCCACCGACCTGACCCCTTCACTTCCCCTTCCCTTCCCTTCCCTTCCCCTCCCCTTCTTTGTGTTCGAGTTTCCCCTCACTAACATGTTTTAAGCACGAGACCTCCCCCTCCCATTCCTCTCCCCTTTCCCTTCCCTTTTCCACCTATCCTCCTCCCCTTTCTCCCCTTCCTCCCGTCAAAGACACTGTAGGAAGGAGGAGGAGGAGGAGGAGGTTGAAGAAGAAGAAGAGGAAGATGAAAAACAACAGCAACAACAACAACAACGACAACAACGACAACAACAACAACAAAATCAACAAAAATCAGAAGAGGACTCGAAGAATTAAAAGAAGAAGAAGAAGAAAAAGAAGACGAAGAAGAAGAAGAAGAAAAAGAAGAAGACCCCGAAGAAAATGACGCCGAAAAAGAAAAATACGAAGAAGAGGAGGAACCACACCACCAGGGCCACAAGAAGAAGAAGAGGAAGAGGAGGACGAGGCCGCCGCGCGCAGGCCGTAACTCAAACCCGCCATCAATTACAGGCAGTGTACGGCCATTAAACCAATCCTACGGCACCATAAACGTGTCTGGTTTTAATTCGTGTTGATTTACGGCCCCGCTGGACATAACTCAGGCGGGGCGGGGCGGGGCGGGGCGGGGCGGGGCGGCGCGGCGGGGGGACCTTCCACAAATCACCCCTTTGACGCCTCCCCCGAGTGTTGCGTGCTGGGCCGGGGCGGGAGGGGGTCGGGGGGGGATGAGGGAAGGGGGGGAGGTAATGGGATGGAGGAAAGAAGGGAGGAAAGAAGGGACGGAGGAAAGGAAGGAATGTAAGAGATAGGTATGGGGGGATGGGGAGGAAAGGAAGGGAGGAAAGAAGGGAGGAAAGAAGGAGGGAAGGGTGAGAGAAAGGAGAGAAGAAGGGAAAGGGAGAGAAGAAGTGGAAGGGGAGGAGATGGGAGAGGAGAAAGATGGGGAAGAAAAGGAAACAGAGGAAACATGGAAACATGGACTAGCAGGCAGCAGAAAGCCTGTTGGCTCATTACTAGGCTGCCTGCGTTCAGTGATTTAATCAATCCGTTTGCCACAGAAGTGGCTTGCAGGGAAGGATTAAAGCACTTGTGTACCTACTCTTGGGAACGTTCAGTTCACTCCTGTTGCAGCAAAGTGGCGATCAATGCGTTTCTTGAAGGAGTTGATGGTCTCTGCGCTAACCACTTCTGCAGGAAGGCTGTTCCAGTGGCGAACAACTCTATTCGAGAAGTAACTCCTGCCGATGTCGGTATTGCATCGCTTTGCTTGAATTGTTTTTCCGTTGTTTCTTGTTCTCAGGTTAGTTTGTAGCGTGAAGAGTTTGGAGTGATCAACGTTGCTGAGCTTGTTCAGGTACTTAAAGACTTGTATCATGTCTCCCCGCAGTCGTCTCTTTTCCAACGTGAAGAGGTTGAGTCGCTCGAGTCGTTCTTCATAGGGTTTCGTCCTCAGTGATGGTATCATCTTCGTGGCGCGGCGCTGTACTCTTTCAAGTAATTCAATGTCTTCCCTGTAATTTGGTGATCAGAATTGCACGGCGTATTCCAGGTGGGGACTTACCATCGAATTATATAAAGATAACATAACTCCCGGCGTCTTGTATTCGAAGTTCCTCGCTATGAACCCGAACATAGTATTGGCTTTCTTACAGGCAGACTTTCAGTGTTTTGTTTGTTTCAAGTCACTTTTGATGGTGACCCGAGATCTCTTTCCTCTTGCACTACCTGTAGTGGTTCGCCACCCATGTGGTGTGTGTGGTTGCTGTTTCTGGACCCGATATGCATTACTTTACACTTGGTAGTGTTGAAGGACATCTGTCACTTTTCTGACCACTGAGTGATCTTGTCCAGATCGCTCTGGATAATTTCCCAGTCTGCTGTCGTGAGGGCCTTCTCACCCACCTTTGTGTCGTCGGGAAATTTTGAAAGAGTGGATTTTAATCCTAGTTCTAGGTCGTTGATATATATGATGAAAAGTATGGGTCCCAGCACTGACCCCTGTGGCACTCCACTTGTGACCGGGAGCCACTCGGAGGCCTGTCCGTTGAGTACAACTCGTTGTTTTCTTTCAGTGAGCCAGTCTTTGATCCACGCTGTCAGATCGTCGCCTAATCCCGCCGACTTAAGAACAGGGGGAGGAGGAGAAGGAAGAGGAGGAGGAGGAGGAGAGGAAAAAATAATAAACAGGAAAAGTTGATTATAAGAGAAGAAAAAAGAAGGAGAAAAGAAGAAGGCTGATGGAGGGAGAAGAGGAAGAGAACGATACTGAGGAGGAGGAGGAGGAGGAGGAGGAGGGAGAGGAAGGGAATAGAAGAGTGACAGAAGAAGTGGAAAGATGAGGGTAAGATGCTGATGAAGAAGGGATAGGGGTGTACTGAGGAGGGGAGAAATGAGGAAGGAAGGGGAAGAATAGAAATGGGTGAGATGCTGAGATGGGGAGAGAAGAAGGGGAAGAGTGAGATGCTGCTGGGGTAGGGACTGGGGTGTAAACTACTGGTATGGGGAGTGAGGGGAAGGGGGACTTGGGGAGATGGTAGGATGGGTGATGGGAGTATAAGGAAGGGGAGAGAGAGAGGGGAGGCGGGTTGGGAGGGACTATAATGTAATGGAAGGGAAGAGAAGGGAAGGGAAGGGAAGGGAAGGGAAGAGAAGGGAAAGGAAGGCGATTATGGTGTTATTGCTGTTGGTGGTGGTGGTAGTAGTGGTGATGGTAGTGGTGATGGTGGTGGTGGTGATGGTGGTAGTGGTGGTGATGGTGGTGGTGGTGAGGAACGCGGGCAGGAGTTAACAGTGGCGATAAAGGAGTATTTGACCGATGATAATAATAATAATAATAATAATAATAATAATAATAATAATAATAATAATAATAATAATAATAATAATAATAATAATAATAATAATAATAATAATAATAATAATAATAATAATAATGATAATAATAGTGAAAAGACAATTAAAACCATCATTCTTCAGACTCCGAGGATGAAGGAGAAGAAAAAAAAAAGACGAGTATTATATAATAACGTATGGGCGGTGGAGAGTAAGCAGAGGAGACAAAACAGCCATATACGAGTAAATAGAAGGGACAGCAGAAGGGGAAGCAGAAGGAAAAGCAGGAAGTAGGTGGAGACAGAGAGACCAGGATGTAGAGGCGAGCAGAGACGGGACAGGGGAAGGAAAAGCAGATGGAGCAGAAGGAAAAGGAACAACAGGAAAAGGAAAAGTAGGAGAAGGAGTTGGGGGTATAGGAAAGTGGAGAGGTAAGGAGTGCGTATGGAAGAAGGGAAAGCAGGAGAGGGGGCGTGAAGGGCGTAGAGGGGGGCGTATGGAAGGACGAACAGCAGGAGGGAAAGCAGGAAAAGGAGTTGGGGGTGCAGGGGCGTGAGATGCAAGAAGGGGAGCGTATGGAAGAAGGGAAAGCAGGAGAGGGGGCGTGAAGGGCGTAGAGGGGGGCGTATGGAAGGACGAACAGCAGGAGGGAAAGCAGGAAAAGGAGTTGGGGGTGCAGGGTCGTGAGGGGCGTACAGGGGCGCGTATGGAAGAAGGGAAAGCAGAAGGGGGGGTGTAGGGGCGTGAGGGGAGCGTATGGAAGGAGGACCAGAGAAGGAAAAGCAGAAGGCGTTGGGGGTGTAGGGGCGTAGAGGGGCGCGTATGGTAGGAGAAGCACCAGAGAAGGAAAAGCAGGAGTTTGGGGTGCAGGGGTGGGCGTGGAGGGGCGTGCCGTCGTGTGTGGGCCGTGGGCGGCGTGGCGTGGCGGCGACCTCCTGCCAGTGGGAGCCGATCACTGCCATAACAAATCCGCCTCTGCCAAAATACGACCCAGTAAAGCTGTGGGAATGTGCCAGTCGGGCCCCGCCGGCACCCACGGCCGTAAAACTTGTAACCCACACCACCACGCGCGGGGGGAGGGACGGGAAGGGGGGAGGGGGAAAGAGGAGGAAAGGGAAGAGGAGGAGGAGGAAAGCTGCGAGGAGGAAATGGATGGGAAAGAGAAGGAAGAGGAGAAAGAGGAGGAAGAGGAAAGCTGGATGAGGAGGAGAAATGGAAAGGGAAAGAGGATGAAAGGGAAGAGGAGGAAGAAATGGATGGGAAAGAGAGGAAGAAGGTGGAAGGAGGAGAAATTGGAAGGGAAAGAGGAGGAAAGGGAAGAGGAGGAGGAAGAAATGGATGGGAAAGAGAGGAAGAAGGTGGAAGGAGAAGAAATGGGAAGGGAAAGAGGAGGAAATGGAAGAGGAGAAAAGATCCGAGGAAGAACTGGATGGGAAAGAGAAGGAAGAGGAGAAAGAGGAGGAAGAGGAAAGCTGCGAGGAGAAAAATGGAAGGGAAAGAAGAGGAAGAAGAGGAGGAGAAGAGCAGCAAAGAGGAAATGGAAGGGAAAGAGAAGGAGAAGGAAGAGGAGGAGGAGGAGAAGATAGAGGAAAAGGAAGATGAGGAAAGCCGTGAGGAGGAAATGGAGGGGAAAGAGAAGAAGGAGGAGGAGGAAGAGGAGGTATTGGAGGAAAAAGAAAACCATGAGGAAAGAGGAGGAGGAAGAGGAAAAAGAGGAGGAGGAGGAGGAGGAGGAAATTAGAATGGAGGAAAGCGTGAAGATAGGACAGAAAGGGAAGGGAGGAAGAGAAAGGAAGGAAGGGAAATAAAGGGGGGTGGTAATAGCTCCTCTCCTCCTCCTCCTCCTCCTCCTCCTCCTCCTCCTTGCCTCTCAGGTAGAAGGGGGGTGTGGCGTGGCGTGGCGTGGGGATTCATAACACCTGGACACACCTGTATTCTCTCTCTCTCTCTCTCTCTCTGCGACCCGTGATAACCTTTAGTGACGCAGCCTCCTCCTCCTCCTCTTCCTCCTCCTCCTCCTCCTCCTCTTCCTCCTCCTCCTCCTCGGTCACACCTGCACTGGCCACCATTTGCATACCTGTCCAAAGCGAGATGCTCATTTACATCCTCCTTCCCACCTCACCATCCCCTCCCCTTTACCCCCCCTGCTCTCTCTCTCTTCTTCTTCAACTTACCTCCGTTTTATCGTGACAGAGTGTATGTTGCCTGCTCTTCCCTGTTTCCACGTTCCTTCCTCCTCCTCTTCCTCCTCCTCCTCCTCCTCCTCACAGCACGGGGTAGAATCTTGTACAGTTTTCCGCTATAATATCGTATAACATTTAACCTGGTTCCTCTCACTCCCTTCTCCCCCTCCCTCCTCCTTCTCTCCTTCCCCTCCATTTTCCTCCTCCTCCTCCTTCTCTTCCCTCCTCCTTCCCCTCTATCTTTCTCCTCCTCCTCTTCCTTTTCTTCTTTCTCCTTCTCTTCTTTCATTTCCTTTTGCTTCCAATCTATATTTCTCTCTCTTCCTCCTTCCCTTCTATCTTTCTCCTCCTCCTCCTCCTCCTCCTCCTCCTCTTCATCCTTCTCCTCTTCCCTTTATTTCCTTCTACTTCCATAACTATCTTCCTCTTTCTTTTCCTCTGTTTTCATGCATCTTTCTCCTCCTCCTCCTCCTCCTCTCTCTTTTCCCTCCATTTCCTTCTACTTCCATATCTATCTTCCTCCTCTCTTCATCTCTTTCCTTCATTTCCCATTTACTCTTTCCTTCCTTCCCTCTTCTTCCCTTCTTCCCTTCCTTTCCTCTCTTCTCTTTCTCTCCCTCAATCATATTTGTCTTATTTATATATTTATCTAACAATATTTATCCTAATCTTTAATGTCTTCCCCTCATCTCCTTCCATCTCCTCTCCCTTCCATTCTCCTCCTCCTTCTGCATCTTCCTCCATCTCCTTTTTTTTTATCTTCCTCCTCCCTTCCACTTCTTCCATCTCCCTCCACCTCCATGTTTATCTTCCTCCTCCCTTTCTTTACTCCCTTATCCTCCCTTCACCTCCATTCCCTTCCTTCCCCTCCCTTCGTCAGGTAACTCACTGGGACCATCTGCATCACCACCACCATCACCACCACAACCAATATTTTCATGCATATTATGGTAGCGGTGGTGGTGGTGGTGGCGGTGGCTTGTGTAGGTGGTTGTGGTTTAAGTGGTAATGGTTTTCGAGGTAGTGGTTTCAGTGGTAGAGTGGTTTAAGGAGTGGGGGTTGTGGGGGGGGGGGGGGGGAGGAGTGGGGGGGGGTATGGGCGCACCCTTTCTTCTTTTTTTTTTTTCTACCTGACCGGAACTCAGGTTAAAATTTCAATTATCCGGACAAACCACTTGACCACGAACACACACACGAACACACACACACACACACACACACACACACACACACACACACACACACACACACACACACACACACACACACACACACACACACACACACACACACACACACACACACACACACACACACACACACACACACACCACCAACAACACCAACAACAAAAACAGCATTACCAACACCAGAGAAGAAAAAAAAAAGAAGGAAAAGAGAAGAAACGAGAAAATAAAGAATAAAAGAAAAAAAAGGACAGAGAGAGAGAGAGAGAGAGAGAGAGAGAGAGAGAGAGAGAGAGAGAGAGAGAGAGAGAGAGAGAGAGAGAGAGAGAGAGAACCAATATAGGGAAGGGGGTGGGGAGAGAGGAAGAGGGGAGGTAAGCGGGGAGGGTAGGGTCACTCTTCTATGGGTCTATGTAACATGTAACAATAGAATGCGTAAGACCGTGTTACTCTGGCGCTGGACACGCGAGCTATGAGAAGGAGGAGGAAGGACACGTGTAGCAGCATGTCTTGGAAGGGGCAGAAGGCGTTGCAGGGGAAGGGAAGGAAGGGAATGGGAGAGGACGTGACATGGGAAGTGGACATGGAAGGTGGAGGATACTATGTGGAAAGGAATGGTGGATGGAAGAAGGGTATGGTTAGATTAAGGATGGATGGTGGAGCGATTGGAAGAGGGGAAAGGGGAGAGGAATGGTTAGATTAAGGATGGATGGTGGAGCGATTGGAAGAGAGGAAGAAGGGGAGAGAAGAGGAGAGGAAGCAACAGATGATAAAAGATAGGACGAGGAAATCATGAAAAGAGGGAAAAGAGAGAGAGAGAAAGGAAAGTACGGGAGGCGGTGAATGAGATAGGATTTGGATATGGTAAAAGTACGGTATAGGGGAATGGAAGAGTAAGGAGCACAAAGGAACACAGAGGAAGAACAAACAACAGCAGAGTAGAAGGGATGTGATATGGCTCAGAGGAAACTGTGCAAGGGGAATGGAGGAGTAAGGAACACAAAGGAACGCAAAGGAAGAACAAACAACAGCAGAGTAAAAGGGTATGGAAGATTTAAAGGGAGAAAAAGACGAAGAGGAAGATGAAGGAAAGGAAAGGAAGTAAAAGTAAAAAAAAATAACGTGGAAGCAAAGAAAAAACAGGAAGGGAAAGAAAACAAAGAAAAACAAAGAAATGGGGAGAAAAAAAAACATTGAAAAGGAAAGGATAGAAGGAGAGAAAGCAAAAGAAAGAACATGGAACCAAAGAAAAACACAGGAAAAGAAAAGAAAACAAAGAAAATCAGAGAAATGGGAAGGAAAAAGACATAGGAAAGGAAAGGATAGAAGGAGAGAAAGCAAAAGAAAAACAGGAAAAGAAAAGAAAACAAAGAAAATCAGAGAAATGGGAAGGAAAAAGACATAGGAAAGAAAAGGATAGAAGGAGAGAAAGCAAAAGAAAAACAGGAAAGGAAAAGAAAACAAAGAAAATCAGAGAAATAGGGAAAAAAAATACATAGGAAAGGAAAGGAGAGAAGGAGAGAAAGCAAAAGAAAAACAGGAAAGGAAAAGAAAACAAAGAAAATCAGAGAAATGGGAAGAAAAATACATAGGAAAGAAAAGGAGAGAAGAAGAGAAAGCAAAAGAAAAACAGGAAAAGAAAAGATAACAAAGAAAATCAGAGAAATGGGAAGAAAAAAGACATAGGAAAGAAAAGGATAGAAGGAGAGAAAGCAAAAGAAAAACAGGAAAGGAAAAGAAAACAAAGAAAATCAGAGAAATGGGAAGGAAAAAGACATAGGAAAGAAAAGGATAGAAGGAGAGAAAGCAAAAGAAAAACAGGAAAGGAAAGAAAACAAAGAAAATCAGAGAAATAGGAAGAAAAAATACATAGGAAAGAAAAGGACAGAAGGAGAGAAAGCAAAAGAAACACAGGAAAGGAAAAGAAAACAAAGAAAATCAAAGAAATAAGAGAAAAACACTGCCCCCATTTTCTTACGGACAGATTTTGACGCAGCATCCCACCCGGCATCCCACACCTCCATATCTCGGCCACAGGTGCGCGTACAGGTGAGCCGCCCCGATAATTACCTGACGGGGCCTAGCCGGGGCACGACGCGGCGGCGGGGGGGCGGCGGGAGGGGGGCGGCAGGCAGGAGGGTCGCCGGCCGTAATTGCTATCGGCGGCGCCATCTCGCTCGCTTCATCACCTCCTCCTCCTCCTCCTCCTCCTCCTCCTGCCGCCCCTTCAGTGTCATTATGGGAAACACAGGCTATGGGGAAGAGGGGGAAGGGAGAAGGGGTGGGGGACAGGGAGGAAGGGGTGGGGAGAGGGGGAAAGGGAGGAAGGGGTGGGGGAAAGGGAAGAAAGGGTGAGGGAAAGGGAAGAAGGGGTGAGGTGCTCTGGAAAGTCGCCCTATAGAATGATGATGATGATGGTGATGGTGGTGGTGGTGATGGTGATGATGGTGGTAGTGACCGGGTGTTGTTGTTTATTTCTTTGGCATATAAACGAATGAATCACCTTCTGACTAACACTTGTGCTTCATAAACTCCACCGCTCCAAACCGACAATTTTTCAGTCACCGCCGAGTGGCTTAAGACTACCCACATGCTGCCCTGAAGACCGCCTATCAACCCGGAGCCTAGATTCTCTCACTACAGAGGACCAAGTGAAGCATCAGGGGGTAGCAAGGGCCAAACAAGACGGCGCCACTATAAAGCACTTGCCTGCGGCGCTAATGGGATGGAGCCGACCACCAGAACCTCATCATGAAAGGAAAAGAAAGGAAAGGAAGGGAAGGGAAGGGAAGGGAAGGGAAGGGAAAGGAAGGGAAGGAAAGGAAAGGAAAGGAAGGAACAGGAAAGGGAAAAAAAGGAAAGGAAAGGAAAGGAAAGGAAAGGAAAGGAAAGGAAAGGAAAAGGAAAAGAGAGAGAAGAGGAAAAGGCAAAGAATGGAATGGAAATAAAACGGAAGGGAAAAACAGGAAATAAAGATGATCAGAGAAAGAAAACAAAAAGAAAAAATAAAGAAAAGAAGAAGAAGAAGAAAGAAAAAGAAAGAGAAAACAAAGATATGGAAAAGAAGGAAATAGAAAAAAAGGAAAAGAAGAAAAGGGTGACGTTGAAGAGGGCAGGAGGTATGTATGGGAGAGGAAAGGGGAGGAAGGGGAAGGGGGGAAGGGGGGGGGGAAGAAAGAGGGGGAGATAGGGAAAGGTCAAAGTGGAGGGAATGGAGGAGGAGGAGGAGGAGGAGGAAAAAGGAAAAGATTCAAACAGGTTACTCTCTCTCTCAACTTTTTCCCTCTCCAGTCCATTTTTCTCTCTATCCCTCTTTTTTCCTCCTCTCCCTCCCTCCCTTCACCCCTTCTTCCTCCTCCTCCTCCTCTTCCTTATTCTCTCTCTCTCCTCCATTTATCTCTTCTCTCCTTTTTCCTCTCTCTCTATCCTCCTCCTCCTCCTCCTCCTCCTCTTCCTCTTCCTCTTCCTCCTGATTGTGATTTTTCCTCCCTTCCTCCCTCCTTCCTTCCTCCTTTCTCCTCCAACCAGCCTTTAAATGACAGATGAACTGGTCTGTAAGGAGGAAGGAGAAGGAGGAAGGGAGGAAAGAGAGAGAGAGAGAGAGAGAGAGAGAGAGAGAGAGAGAGAGAGAGA
Organism: Eriocheir sinensis; assembly: GCF_024679095.1. NCBI lineage: Eukaryota > Metazoa > Arthropoda > Malacostraca > Decapoda > Varunidae > Eriocheir > Eriocheir sinensis. Next base: position 31,315,727 of record NC_066510.1, on the reverse strand, counting down.
GAGAGAGAGAGAGAGAGAGAGAGAGAATGAGGGTGAGGGAAGGGAAGAGAAAGGAACGGAAGGAGGTGTGAGAGGAAGGAAGGAAGGAAGGAAGGAAGGAAGGAAGGAAGGAAGGAAGGAAGAAAGGAAGGAAGGAAGGAAGAAAGGAAGAAAGGAGGGAAGTAAGGAAGAGGAAAGAGATGGGAGGAAGAGAAGAAGAAAGGAAAGAAAAGAAAACAAAGAGAAAAGAGAGGAGGGAGAAAAAGAGAAGAGGAAAAGGAGGAAAGAGAAAAAAGAAGAAAAGAGGGGAAAAGGAAGAGGAAGGGATTACAGAAGAAGGAAAAACATAACCAAAGAGGGGAATAGATTAACGAAAGAGGAAAAGGAGGAGGAAGAGGAGGAGGAGGAAGAGGAAGAGGAAGAGGAGGAAGAGGAAGAGGAAGAGGAGAATAGGAGAGCCATTTTTCACTTGCTTAATTTAGAACGATTTTACTGTATTTTTTTTTATTAATTTATTTTCGCTCGGCGCCAAAAAAAAACAGGAAATGAACAGGAAAAAAGTTACCTGTGTTATTTTCTTACTTTTTTCTTCCTCCTCCTTTTCCTCCTTTTCCTCCTCCTCCTCCTCCTCCTTTCTTTTTCTATTTGTGTCTTTTCCAAATTCAACTTTTTTTTCCTTTTTTTATTTTTCCTTAACTCTACTTTTCTTCTTCAATTTATTTTCCTCTTCTTCTTCGTCTTCTTCTTCAGTCTTTAACCCTACCACTTCTCCCTCCTCCTCCTCCTCCTCCTCCTCCTCCTCCTCCTCCTCCTCCACCTCCTCCTCATTCTTCTTCCTCTATCATTACCCTAACCACTGCTTCTGCTTCTTCATCTTAACTCAGTCCTCCTCCTCCTCCTCCTCCTCCTCCTCCTCCTCCTCCTCCTCCTCCTCCTCCCCATTTACCACCGGGGCGGCCCATCACAGACACCTTTCCTTGTTCTTTAATTATTATCTCTCGGGCATCTGACGGAGGAGGAGGAGGAGGAGGAGGAGGAGGAGGAGGAGGAGGAGGGAAGGGATAGGAGGAGACGCCACGCCCTCTCTCTCTCTCTTTCTCTTTCTCGCTCACACTGACACACTCACACACACACACACACACACACACACACACACACACACACACACACACACACACACACACACACACACACCTTGGCGGCCTTTAGAGGGAAAAACCGCTGATTGGACGTCATCGCCAGGTAAGATTAATCAGGATTGGGCCCACGAAGAGGTCTCTGGTATTTGTTTCTCTCTCTCTCTCTTAATATGCTCATAATTTCTCGTATCCATCGATTTCAGTATTCTTTTTTTCACGTTCTCTCCCTCACCTCAATTATGCGGTACAGTTTTGGTTTGAGGGAGAGAGGGAGAGGGAAGGAGAGAGAGGGAGAGAGAGAAAGGACATTGAATTACTGGCAAGAGTAGTTCAGCGACGCGGTATGAAAATTGTTCCACCCTTAAGGGCTTAACCGTATGAAGAACGACTCAAAAGACCAAATCAATTTACGCTGGAAACCTAAGTCAAGTGTTCAAGTACCTCAAGAAGTTCAGTAACGTCGATCACCCCAAGTTCTTTAAGCTGCAAACCAACTCAAGAACTAGAAATAACGGTCTACCTATTGAAGCGACGCGATGCAGTAGACATTGGCAGGAGTTTCTTTTCAAACCGGGTCATCCGCCACTGCAACAACCTTCCCTCAGAGGTAGAAAATGCGAATACCATCATTAAAAAATCAGTTCACCTCTCCTCCCAAAATTGATCAATCTTTCGCCCACTCCTCTAACTCTTTTTAGGAGCAGTGAGTAGCGAGCTTTTTTTTCATTGTTGTTTCCTTTTTTTATGCCCTTGAACTGACTCCTCTACTGTGAAAAAAAAAAAAATCAACCGCCATTTCGTTACGTCGGGAGTAAACTGAATACGAAGTGCTTTTATCTGTTCTGTGGGCACCAAGCGACTGTCGAGCAGATTAAATCACCAGATCGGGCAACCTCGTAATGAGCCAATTGGTTTTCTGTTGCCTTCATTTCCAGGTTTCCATGTTACTTCCTCCTCCTCCTCCTCCTCCTCTTCCTCCTCCTCCTCATCCTCATCCTCACTTGACCCTTTCCTTTCTCTTTTGACATCCTTTTCCTCTCCTCTGCGTTTCCTCTGTTAAGTTTTCCTCTTCATCTTCTTCTTTATATAACTTTACCTTTTCCTCCTCCTCCTCCTCCTCCTCATCCTCATCCTCATCCTTACTTGACCCTTTCCTTTCTCTTTTGACATCCTTTTCCTCTCCTCTGCGTTTCCTCTGTTAAGTTTTCCTCTTCATCTTCTTCTTTATTTAACTTTACCACATCGCCTTCCTCTTCCTTCTCCTCCTCTTCCTCCTCCTCCTCCTCCTTACTTAACTCTTTCCTTTCTTTTTTCGACATCCTTTTCCTTTCCTCTGCGTTTCCTCTGTTAAGTTTTCCTCTTCATCTTCTTTATTTAACTTCACCACATCGCCTTCCTCTTCCTCCTCCTCCTCCTCCTCCTCCTCCTCCCCCTCGTACATCTTCCTTAAGACTTAACCTCCCGCCTCCTGCCACACTCGAATTAAAAGCGATCTGTTATCAGATTTACGGCGGCGCGGGAGTCGGCGCGCCACCAACCTTACGACCCACATCCATATTGCTTTTTGCGAGGCGACTGGGGAGCGCGCAAGCAGGGGAGGGGGGAAGAGGGGGGAAGAGGAGAGGAGGGGGTATGAAGTGCCGGGGGGGTGAGAGATGAGGGGGGGAAAGTAGGGGCGGGGGGGGTTGTAGTAGTATTGAAGGAAGGGTTGTGTCTACTTCATTTGATCATTTCTTTTTGCAGAGTTGAAATTACCAAAATAAAAGAAGCTAAAATAAGAAAAAAAAGGAAATATATAAAAAAAAACAGAAAGCAACACACACACACACACACACACACACACACACACACACACACACACACACATACATACACGCACGCACGCACACACGTAGGGAGGTGAACCAATCAGCGAACCGAAGCGTCAAATCCCCGAGCTAATGAACCGGTTCGAAACACGTCAGGTAGCAAAGGTCGAGCCCATCACTGTCATTAAGACCTTTAAACGGGGCTCATTAGACACCTCCTCCTCCTCCTCCTCCTCCTCTTCTTCTTCTTCCTCCTCCTCTTCTTCTTCTTCCTCCTATTCTTCGTTTTCTTCTTCCTCCTCCATCTCCATCATCTTCTACTCATTCTCTTCCTCCTTTGATCTTCTTTTATCATTATTACTTTTTCTTCTTTTTCTCCTTCTTTTTCTTCTTCCTCTTCTTCTTCTTCTTCTTCTTCCTTCTTCTTCTTCTTCTTCTTCTTCTTCTTCTTCTTCTTCTTCTTACGTTGATCTTCTCTTAACACTACTTCTATTTCTGCATCTTCGTTTTCTTCTTCTATCTCTTCCTCCTCCTCCTCCTCCTCCTCCTCCTTCACCACCTACCAAGCCTCCTCCTCTTTTTATCTCCTCTTACGACCACTACTACTACTACTACTTCCTCCTCCTCCTCCTCCTCCTCCTCCTCCTCCTCCTCCTCCTCCTCCTCCTCCAGATCAGATTCACTGTAAATCAAAGGCGTCGAGTCACAACTCCTCTTCGGCCAATTAGAGAGAGAGAGAGAGAGAGAGAGAGAGAGAGAGAGAGAGAGAGAGAGAGAAAGAAAAGGGGGAGGGTAACAGGTGAGTGTGTGTGGCGGGGGGGGAGGGGGAAGAGGGGGTAAGGGGGGCGGGGTATGGTAAGGGGGGCGGGGGGGGGAGGTCGCCATTGCCATCCATCATAACAATTACTGTCCGCCTTAAAATAATTAATAACCAATAAACAAGATAAAGGGGGGGAGGGGGGAGGGGGAGGTAGGGGAAGGGGGGAGGGGGAGGGGAGGGAGGAGGGGAGGGGGAGCATCCATCACCGGGGGCAGGTTTCTCACAGCGGGGGAGGAGGAGGAGGAGGAGGAAGAGGAGGAGGAGGAGGAGGAGGAAGAGAGAAAGAAGGAAGGAGAGAAAGAAAAAGAGGGAAAGATCGAAACAAAGAAGGAAAAGAAAGAAAGAAAGAAAGAAAGAAAGAAAGATAGAAAGAAAATAGAAAGTAAAGCAGATTAGACAAGAAGAAGAAGAAGAAGAAGAAGAAGAAGAAGAAAAAGAAGAAGAAGACGAAGAACAAGAACAAGAACAAGAAGAACAAGAACAAAAACAAGAACAAGAACAAGAACAAGAAGAAGAAGAAGATGAAGAAGAAGAAGAAGAAGAAGAAGAAGAAGTGAGGCAATAACAACAATAAAAACATAGATAGACAGAGAGAGAGAGAGAGAGAGAGAGAGAGAGAGAGAGAGAGAGAGAGAGAGAGAGAGAGAGAGAGAGAGAGAGGGATTTGACGGACAGACAGACGGACGGACGGACGGACGGAAAGCTATATAGATAAACAGATTGAAAGGTTGAAACAGACGGAGTAGATAGATTAACAGACAGGTAGAGTGATATAGAGACACGAAAAGGTAGACATAGACGGACAGACAGACCCATAAACAGACAGACAGACAGGTAGATTAAACAGACGGGTCCTAACTCTTCCTTTCCATTCAGTTCGTTCTCTTCTTTTTCCTTCCCTTTTCTTTCCTTCCCCATTTCCTTCATTGTCTTCGTGTTCCACTTTCCTTCCTTTCTTCCTTTCTTTCCCTCGTCCATTCCTTCCTTCCTTCCTTCCTTCATAAAAGCTTAAAACAATATAAGAAAAGTAGATTGCAAGAGGCTGTTTCCCCCTTCCATCCTTCCTTCCTTCCTTCCTTCCTTCCCTTCCCTTCTTCCTCCGTACCCCCTTCCCTTCCTTCTTTCCTTCCTTCCTACCTTCCCCATTCCTCATTTCCTTCTCTTCCTTCCCTTCCCTCTTTCCTCCGCACACCCTTTCCTTCCTTCTTTCCTTCCCTTCCCTCCTTTCTCCATACCCCCTTCCCTTCCTTCCTTCCTCCCTGTCCCATTCCCTTCCTTCCTTCTCTACCTTCCTTCCCCTCCCTTCCCCTCCACCCACATACACGCGCCCTTCCCTCCCTTCCTTCTCTTCCTTCCCTCCCCTTCTTCTTCCCCCTTCCCCCTTCCTTCCTCCCCTCCCCTCCCTCCCTCACACACGCTCCCTTCCTTCATCTCCCTTGCACCTTTCACCACGGTTCTCCTCCCTGACCACTCGGCTCTCTCACACGGAGACATTACGACCCTCAGAGCTGGTCCACTGTCATGTTTAACTCCCCCCCCCTCCTCTCCCCCTTCTTCCTCCTTCCCCTCTTCTCCCCTCCCTCTCTCTCCCTTCTCCTCCTCTCCCCCCATCAGCAGCAAGAGGAGGAGGAAGAGGAGACACTGAATGGGGATGAATACAGTGACTTGAAATGTTAAGTGTGAGGAGGAGGAGGAGGAGGAGGAAGATGAGAACGAAGAGGAAGAGGAGGAGGAGGAGGAGGAGGACGTGATGGTTGTGTAGCAAAATTAACAAGTACATACAAAACAATAACATCAAAACACACACACACACACACACACACACACACACACACACACACACACACACACACACACACACACATCATTATACACCCCCCAAAAAAATCATTAAAAAATAAGAGAGGAAACGAAATCGAGTCGGAAGAGGAAGAGAAGGAGGAAGAAGAAAACGGAGGAGGAGGAGGAGGAGGAGGAGGAGGAGGAGGAGGACACGAACAATACACACATTTGGGGGGTGAGTTTGAGGTAAGTGACTAAGAGGAAATAAATACTCTTTGTTTGAGGAAGAGGAAAGGAAGAGGAAAGAGGAAAGTAAACACCCACACTGGAGGGGAAACTCTTGGAAATGGCCCGACTTCCCTCTCTCTCGCTCTCTTTCTCTCTCTCTCTCTTTTCCTCCTCCTCCTCTTCCTCTTCCTCATTCCCACCTGCTTATTATACTGTTGTTTCTCTTTAGTTTTCCTTCCTTCCTTCCTTCTTTCTCTTTCTCTTTCTCTTTTTTTTCCTCCTCCTTCTCCTCCTCCTCTTCTTCCTCCCTTCCGATTTCTTGAAGTTCCCCAAATTACTATTATATTGCTTTCTATTTTCTTTCCTTCCTTCCTAGTTTTCTCCCCCCCCCCCCCCCTCTCTCTCTCTCCACAAGCGTCTGGGAATTCAAAACCGTCTCTGGATTTCAATTTCGTTTCTTTCCTTTACATTTCTCCTTTCACATTTGCGCTTATTCCCGAGAACAATGGCCGGAATCTATGCCTGCACTTATTATAACTATACTTTCTCTTGCTCTACGACTACTACAACTACAACTACAACCACTACTACTACAACTACTCTCTACTCACCCTCCACCAGCCTCAGAAACGGTTGGGGGAGCTAATTGCATTTCCACCCTTCCTTTCGTCGCCTCACATGTAAGAGACAGCAGGTGACGGAGGAAGGGTTGAGGTACGGGGGACAGTGGCGGGACAGTAACAACTTCAGGAATCGATAAAAACCACCGAGAAGTAACAGGGAAGGGGTCTGAATTTGAACCGAGGGGGACGGGTGGTTTGTTTACACCGTGGTCGCTTGGTGCAGACGATAGCCGACCCGTGAAATGGCAAATATGGACGTAATCAATTTAGTGTACGTGTGATTACTCTTTAAAAACGTTGTGTGATATCATAGCGTCCTTCTATTCACGTGAGGAGGTAGAGACAGTGAAGACTTTAATACCTAACGAAAGGAAGCACAGTTTAGTGATCACGATGAAAACACGTAGAGATCGGGGCAGGTCAGTTATTTTTTTTCACTTCGTATGATGAATTATAGTTGAATTAGAGCTTAGAGGATAGTAATGGTAGTGTTAGTGGTTGGTGTAGGAGAGGTGGGGGAGAGGTACTGGTGGAGGTGGGAGAGATACTGGTAGTCGTAGTGGTGTTGATATGACAGTGGTGGAGGTATTTTGTGGTAGTTAAGTAGTCATTGTAGCGGTTAGTGGTTGTGGTTATAGTAGACAGGAAGGTAGTCTTAGTGATAGAGGTAGTAGAAGAGGTTGAGGTGGTAATAGTGGTAGTAGTAATAGTGGTTGTAGGGGTGGAGGTAGTGGTAGTAGTAGTGGTGGTAGTGTTGTTGTTGCTGTTGGCGGTGGTGGTGGTGGTGGTTATGGAGGAAAGATGAAATGGAGGAGATTGCAATGGTAGTTAAATAGTTAGTGTGGTTAGTGGAGTCAATAGTAGTAGTGGTAGTGGTGGTAGTGTTGTTGTTGTTGTTGTTGGTGGTGGTGGTGGTTATAGAAGTAAGATATGATAGTTACGAGTTTGCAATGATTAGTTAGTTAATTAGTTAGTTAGTTAGTGATAGTGGTATAAACAGTAGTGGTAGTGTTGTTATTGTTGTTGTTGTTGGTAGTGGTGGTGGTTATAGAAGTCAGATATGAAAGTTACGTGTTTGCAATGATTAGTTAGTTAGTTAGTTAGTTAGTTAGTTAGCGATAGTGGTATAAGCAGTCGTGGTAATAGTGTTCTTGTTGTTGTTGTTGTTCTTGTTCTTGTTGTTGTTGGTGGTGGTGATGGTGGTGGCGGCGGCGAGCAAGGTGGAGGAACGCCGTCCAGGTGATATCAGTCATAAGTCGGTGATTTATGAAGGTGAGTCTCGGGGGACTATCTCCGGCCTTCATCCTAATCCCGATAGCCAGGCATGTTATCGGAGGAGGAGGAGGAGGAGGAGGAGGAGGAGGAGAAGCAGGAGGATGAGGAGGAGGGGGTACTATAAGGAATGAGACCAAATTTGGCTTGACTTGCATGTTTCATCTCTCTCTCTCTCTCTCTCTCTCTCTCTCTCTCTCTCTCTCTCTCTCTCTCAAAATGCATTCACTTCCTGGTCCTCTCTCTCAGTTTTTCCTTCTCTCATCTCACGCATTTCTCCTCCTCCTCCTCCTCCTCCTCCTGCCGCGCCTCCTGCTGCGTTCCCTTCGTCAGTTGTAAATTCCACTATTACAGCTCGCCCGTGACCGTCATACAGCGGGCGTGCGGAAGGGGTGCGGTCAAGGAGGGGGGGAGGAGGAGGAGGAGGAGGAGGTGGAAGTGGAGGAGGAAGGAAGGACGAGGAGAGCTTTAAAGAGGATGAAACTGACAAGAAAGAGGAGGAAGAGGAGGAGGAGGAGGAAGAGGAAGACGAGAGTTGGAGAAAGAGGAGAAAGAGGAGGAGAAAGAGGAGGAGGAGGAGGAGGAGGTGCAAAACAGAAAGAAGAGGAAGAGGAAGACGATGATAAGGTGGAGGAGGAGATGAAGAAGAAGGAAGAAGGAGGAAGAGGGGAAGATGGAAAACAGAAATAAGAAGAGGAAGAGGAGGAGGAGGAAGAGGAGAAGGAAGAGGAGGGAGGACATAAAAAAAGCAAAAGAGAATAAACAAACAAACAAACAAACGAACAAACAACGAAATGGAACAACATGAAAACGAATAAAAAACAAAAACAAAAGAAAAGCGAAAACGGAAAAAAAAGAAGATCAGAAGGAAGAAGAAATAAGGAACGAAGGAAGGAAGACAAGACAGGAAAGGAGATGAAAGAGGAGGAAAGGAGAAGAGGAAAAGAGGAGGAGGAGGAGGAGGAGGAGGAGGAGGAGGAGATTAGATAGATAGAGAATATAACGAGAGCGATGCATTCCTAAGAAATTACTCAATAAACGTGATGGGGAATAGAAATGAGGAGGAGGAGGAGGAGGAGGAGGAGGAGGAGGAGGAGGAGGAAGGAAAACGAGAAAGACGACAAGGAGAATGACAGAGAAGAAGAAGAAGAAGAAGAAGAAGAAGAAGAAGAAGAAGAAGAAGAAGAAGAAGAAGAAGAAGAAGAAGAAGAAGAAGAAGAAGAAGAAGAAGCAGAAGAAGAAGAAGAAGAAGACAAGAGAACGAATGTGACGAAGAAATAAAAAAAAAGATGAGGAAATAGATGCATAAAAACAACGAAGAGGAGGAGGAGGAGGAGGAAGAGGAGGAGGAGGAGGAGGAGGAGGAGGAGGAAGAGGACGAGGAAGAGGAGGAGGAAATGGATGACCCACACACTGAATGGAAAGACGAGGACGAGGAGGAGGAAGAGAAAAACAAAACAGAAGGACAAGGAAAAAGAAGAGGAGGAGGAGGAGGAGGAGGAAGATGACTAACTAACTGGATGAGAGGATGAGGAGGAAGAGGAGGACGACGACGAGGAGGAGGAGGAGGAGGAGGACGAAGCAGAAAGAGAAAGAGGTATAAGCGGGTGTAATGAAGGACTGGCCAGCAGGGTGAGTGGGTGGGTGGGTGGGCGGGTTCGGGCGCGGCGGGGGTGGGTGGGCGGCGCCGCGGGGGTCGTGTTGGCGCCCGTGTTCCCGCCGGGTCGGGTTCCCTCGGGTCAGCTGGGTCGCGGCGGCGGGTTATGAGCCCTTAAGCCGCGGGTCGTGGCGGGCGAGAGAGCCGGCCGGACGGTGCATCTAACCCCCGGACGTGTGAACCCAGGCAGGGACACACCTCACCCCGCTGAACACAGGACACAGAAAACTTGAACCCTCAGAAGTGAACCCAGAGTTGAACTGAGCCCAGAAAGTTGAACCCTCAGAAGTGAACCCAGAAAGTTGAACCTGAGAAGTGAAACCAGAAAGTTGAACCTCAGAACTGAACCCAGAAAGTTGAACCTCAGAACTGAACCCAGAAAAGTTTGAACCCCCAGAACTAAATACCGGAAAGATTGAAACCCTTGAAAAACTTGAACCCTGGAAAATTTCAACCCCGGGGACATAATAACTATATATCAACCCACTAAACACTGAACCAGGGAAAGATTGAACCCCAAAACATTTAATTCTAAAAGTCTTAAACCCTCAAACATATGCTAACCCCCAGAAAACTTGAAACCCCAAAAAATAAACCTCTTTTGTGTGAACCCTGAAACATATATCAACCGCTCTCAACGTATATTAGCCTCAAGAAAGATTAAAACCCATTGAACCTCGGTCATATGAACCTCGGATGGCTTGAACCTCCTAGAACTGAACTCCAGAAGTCTTAAATCCTCAAAAAAGCTAAATAGCAGACATGTGATCCCCGGAATACGTCTCGACCCCAAAGCAGTAATACCAGAAGAAAATTGAACCCCTTCCAAAATACTGAACCCCAAAATTCCTTACAAAAAAAAATTTGACCAAAAACATGCACACGAAAGAGAGAGAGAGAGAGAGACTCTTTGATCCCCCGCCAGGAGTCTCGTGACCTCCTGTGACCCCCCGGCGAAGGATGGCAGGACTTAAGGACCTCCCCTCCTCCATACCCTATCCTGTATTCTCCCCCTACCACTCCTACCCCCACTCCCCCCTACAATTCCTACCCTCCCTTCCTCCTCCTGTCCCCTTCTCTACTGACCACTTCACCTTCCTTCCCTTCCTTCCCTTCCCTTCCCTTCCCTTCCCTTCCCTAGCTTACCTTACCTTACCTTACCTTACCTTACCTTACCTTACCTTCGTTTCTTATCCCTTCCGTTCCCTTCCCTTCCGTTCCCTTTCCTTCCCATCCATTCCCTTCCCTTCCCTTCCCTTCTCTTCGTTTCTCATCCCTTCCGTTCCCTTCCCTTCCATTCCCTTTCCATCCAATTCCATCCCTTCCCTTCCCTTCATTTCTTTTCCCTTCCGTTCCCTTCCCTTCCGTTCCCTCCCCTTTCAATCCACTCCAATCCCTTCCCTTCCCTTCCCTTCCGTTCCCTTCCCTTACCTAACCTTCCCCCATTCCTCAACCCCAACCATCCATACCCTTCCTATGTCCCCCTTCCCATTCCTCCCCCTCTTCCCCAACCCCTTACCTCCCCTTCACCCCCTCAACCTTCCCCCCCCCTCTCAACCCTCCACCCCTGCAGCGACCATCCATAAAATTAGGGTAACGCTTTCCTGCAACATTCAATAACAGGACTATAACCTCTCTCTCTCTCTCTCTCTCTCTCTCTCTCCCCCTTACCTTACCTCACCTTAAAGGGCGTATGTATGTATGTATGTTCGTATGTATGTATGTATGTATGTATGTATGTATATATGAATGAATGTATGTATGTATGTATGTATGTATGTATGTATGTATGTATGTATGTATGTATGTATGTATGTATGTATATATGAATGTATGTATGTATGTATGTATGTATGTATGTATGTATGTATGTATGTATGTATGTATGTATGTATGTATGTATATATGAATGAATGTATGTATGTAT
>NC_066510.1:31279492-31299492 GCF_024679095.1 Eriocheir sinensis | reverse complement strand
ATAGATACAGATAGATAGATAGATAGATAGAGGGTGCGATATACTATAGGACGAAACGAAGTATAAAACAAATAAATACCGAATAAACGAAGGCGTGGGAAGCAGAATTGATAAACGAGGAATGAAAAATGAATCAAAAAATATGAAGAAAAAAAACAGAAATGCAAAATAGGAAAAAAAGCGAAATAAAAAAAAATAATAACGAAGATAAAGATGAAGATTACAAAGTCAGACTCTCCCCCTCGTCCTTCCCGCCCCAGTGAGATTCGAACCCCGGACACACATATCACAAGTCGACGCCGCCAACACCTGCCCCACCACCAGCAAGCAGCCTCCACCGTCCCCGCCGCCGCCGCCGCCACGTCAGTCAATCTTACATAACACGGACCCGAGAGAGCAAAACTGGGCCAATAAAAAAAACGTGTGTGTGTGTGTGTGTGTGTGTGTGTGTGTGTGTGTGTGTGTGTAGTACTGCTTTTCAAGAGTCATTTACCCTCTCTCTCTCTCTCTCTCTCTCTCTCTCTTCGTGACCCCGCCGCGACCCTCCCCGCCCGAGCCCTCACGCCGAATCAACGGGATCACTAAATCACTTCACGTCAGCTCGCCGTCGCATATAAATATCAATTAGTGTGCCTTGGAAATGTGCGGGGAGCCAAAACACCCCATAAAGGCATCACGGTTAAGCTCAGGCGCCACTCTACGACCTCCTGAAATAGCTCTCTCGCCGTCTATACTGTCGTCGACGTGAATTTAAGAGCGCTGTCGAGTCCCGAGTTGTGTTTGCTTGGGTCTTTGTTGAGCGGGTGAGGAAAAAATGCTATTGCCGTGTGTTTTGTTATGTTCTGGTGTGGGTGAATATGTCGTAACTCAGAGGGAAATACAAGAGGGGAGGAGAAGGAGAGAAAGACTGTGGTTGAGGTCGTTAGATTAGGTTAAGTTAGACCTACGAGAGAAAGAGACTACTTGATATTGCTTTGGGTGAATAAGTCGTAACTCAGAGGGAAATACAAGAGGGGAGGAGAAGGAGAGAAAGACTGTGGTTGAGGTCGTTAGATTGGGTTAAGTTAGACCTATGAGAGAGAGAAAGAGACTGTACTTGATATTGCTTTGGGTGAATAAGTCGTAACTCAGAGGGAAATACAAGAGGGGAGGAGAAGGAGAGAAAGACTGTGGTTGAGGTCATTAAATTATGTTAAGTTAGACCTACGAGAGAGAGAGAGAGAGAGAGAGAGAGAGAGAGAGAGAGAGAATAATAATTAATTTTCTTCCCTTCTCACTTTCCCATCCTCCCTATCCTTTCCTCTCTCCCTTTCCATCCCTTCTCCTCCCTTCTCCTTCCCATCCACTCCCTTCTTTTCTTCCCTCTCTTTTGACCTTCCCATCCTCCCTATTCATTCCCTTCCTATCCCATCCCTTCTCTTCCCTTCTCCCTCGCATCCACTCCCTTCTTTTCTTCCCTCTCTTTTGACCTTCCCATCCTCCCTATTCATTCCCTTCCTATCCCATCCCTTCTTTTCTTTCCTTTCATCTCCGTTTCCTATCCTTCCCTCTCTCTCCTTTCTCATCCCTTCTCTTCCCTTCTCCTTCCCATCCACTCCCTTCTTTTCTTCCCTCTCTTTTGACCTTCCCATCCTCCCTATTCATTCCCTTCCTATCCCATTCCTTCTGTTCTTTCATTTCTTTCCACCTTTCTATCCTTCCCTTTCTCTCCTTTCCCATCCCTTCCCTTCTCCTTCCCATCCTATCCCTTCTTTTCTTCTCTCTTTTGACCTTCCCATCCTCCCTATCCATTCCCTTCCTATCCGATCCCTTCTTTTCTTTCCTTTCCTCTCCGTTTCCTATCCTTCCCTCTCTCTCCTTTTCCATCCCTTCTCTTCCCTTTCCCTTCCCATTCCTTCCCTTACTCTCACACGCTTTCACCTCTCACAAAACTATTTCAAAAGCTCAAAAAAGCTGATTTAGTCGGTTTCTCATGACTTTTTATGACCACGGCGCAGAAGCCTTGTCAAACCGTCACTATTGGCTTATCAAACCCCCCATGGCCTGCTCAAGACGTGGCAGGCTGGGGCAGGTCAGGTCAGGCATGCCCCGTCACGCCCCGACTCGTGATAAAGCGTAGTAACGTCATATAACAAACAAACAAACAAACAAGATCATGGAGATAACCTAATTTTGTACCCTGGTCATTGCTGCAAGCCGAGGGAGGGAGGGAGGGAGGGAGAGGGAGAGGGAGAGAGAGGGAGGAAGAGATGGAGGGAGAGAGGGAAAGGGGGAGAGAGCAGGGGAGGGAGGGAAAGGGGGAGGAAGGGAGGGAGAGAGAGAGGGAGGAAGAGGAGGGAGAGAGGAAGTAAGGGAGGGTAGGGAAGGAAGCAAGCTGTGACTGACCCCTTCTCTCTCTCTCTCTCTCTCTCTCTCTCTCTCTCTCTCTCTCTAGCAAGAAGAACAAGAACAACAACAACAACAACAAAAGGAACAAAAAACAAAAAAAGAAATAAGAAAAATAAGAAAAAAGAAAAAAAAGAACAAGTGTAGCCAGAACAAAAACAACACTTAACAACAACAACAACAACAACAACAACAACAACAACAACCAACACGCATAGCTAAAAAAAAAAAAAACAGACAAATAAAAACTACATCACCTTACCTGCAAATAGCGGAAGGGGAAGAAAACATCGGAGGAAAGCATCGAAAACTGACCTCCTTCCCTTATACACATCCTTCGGCGCCTCCTACGCCATCCTTCGCCGCTCCTGCAGGTCCTCCCGGCTTCCTAGTGTCCTGCCGTCCATCCTTAGTGTCCTCAGAGCCGCCAGAATGATTTAAAACCGCGGAAAAACGTAACAAAAGCACATGCAAAGATTGACACTTAATACCATTCCGCCTCCACTAAGTCTCGTGATGGGAGTCAAGCGAGCGTGTCAACTTCCTCAGCATCAGTTCATTATAATTTTTTCTTCTCTATTTTTCTGTTATAATGTCCCAGTGCAGTGTTTTATATCCCTGTTTTTATTGTGTTATTAGCATTTCAGTGTTTTTTGAGGTCTCGGGAGTCAGGCGAGCGTCCAACTTCCTCAGCATCAGTTAATTATGATTTTTCTGCTCTGTTTTCTGTAATAATGTTCCAGTGCAGTGTTTTATATCCCTGTTTTTATTGTGTTATTAGCATTTCATTGTTTTTTGAGGTCTCGGGAGTCAAGCGAGCGTCCAACTTCCTCAGCATCAGTTAATTATGATTTTTCTGCTCTGTTTTCTGTAATAATGTTCCTGTGCAGTGTTTTATATCCCTGTTTTTATTGTGTTATTAGCATTTCAGTGTTTTTTGAGGTCTCGAGGGTCAAGCGAGCGTCCAACTTCCTCATCATCAGTTAATTATGATTTTTCTGCTCTGTTTTCTGTAATAATGTTCCTGTGCAGTGTTTTATATCCCTGTTTTTATTGTGTTATTAGTATTTCAGTGTTTTTTGAGAAGTGTCGGGAGTCAAGCGAGCGTCCAACTTCCTCATCATCAGTTTATAATAGTTTTTCTTTCCTGGATTTCTATTACAATGTTCCAGTGCAGTGTTTTATATCCCTGTTTTTATTGTGTTATTAGCATTTCATTGTTTTTTGAGGTCTCGGGAGTCAAGCGAGCGTCCAACTTCCTCAGCATCAGTTAATTATGATTTTTCTGCTCTGTTTTCTGTAATAATGTTCCAGTGCAGTGTTTTATATCCCTGTTTTTGTTGTGTTATTAGCATTTCATTGTTTTTAAGAAGTCTCGGGAGTCAAGCGAGCGTCCAACTTCCTCAGCATCAGTTAATTATGATTTTTCTGCTCTGTTTTCTGTAATAATGTTCCTGTGCAGTGTTTTATATCCCTGTTTTTATTATGTTATTAGTATTTCAGTGTTTTTTGAGAAGTGTCGGGAGTCAAGCGAGCGTCCAACTTCCTCAGCATCAGTTTATAATAGTTTTTCTTTCCTGGATTTCTATTACAATGTTCCTGTGCAGTGTTTTATATCCCTGTTTTTATTGTGTTATTAGTATTTCAGTGTTTTTTGAGAAGTGTCGGGAGTCAAACGAGCGTCCAACTTCCTCAGCATCAGTTATATTATAGTTTTTCTTTTCTGGATTTTTATTACAATGTTCCAGTGCAGTGTTTTTTACCCCTGTTTTTATTGTGTTATTAGTATTTCATTGTTTTTAAGAAGTCTCGGGAGTCAAGCGAGCGTCCAACTTCCTCATCATCAGTTTATAATAGTTTTTCTTTCCTGGATTTCTATTACAATGTTCCTGTGCAGTGTTTTATATCCCTGTTTTTATTGTGTTATTAGTATTTCATTGTTTTTAAGAAGTCTCGGGAGTCAAGCGAGCGTCCAACTTCCTCAGCATCAGTTAATAATAGTTTTTTCTCTCGTGGATTTCTATTACAATGTTCCTGTGCAGTGTTTTATATCCCTGTTTTTATCATGTTATTAGTATTTCTCCGTTTGTCAACCCTCGTGATAGAAGTCAAGCAACGGGTCTATTTCTTAAACATATCGGGCTCCCGGGTTTTCATGGGGGGTGTTTCCCGCTCAAAATGCAGAAGCCATGTAATATCCTCTTCCATTTAGCATAACCTGTTTCTGGGTCGTGATCTGTAGAGTCCCTTGATAGATAGTCCCGACAACCTAAGATTTGGACGCCATTATTGGTCCTGTTTTCACCACGAGAGCGTGTGCTAGCATTTGAAAAGCACGGCGAAAACAGGCCCAATAATGGCGTCCAAATCTTAGGTAGTCGGGACTCTATAAGGGACTCTACAGATCACGACCCAAAAACAGGTTACGCTAAATGGAAGACGCTATAAAACTATCAACAGCATCACGAAACAGTCCACGGAGATCCGAGGAACTTGTACGAGAGGCATTTCAAACAAGCGAACCGAGGCGGCGCCACATTTCAAAACACGGCCTAGTACTGAGTCATCTGTTTCGAGCGCAACTCATTCAGTTTCACGGTTCAGCGTGTCTCAGGCCATTGTGTTAAGCCTCTTTTCTTTCTTTCTTTTTCGTTTAATATTTTAGATACAGCCGAAAAAATAGTGAGCCAGATATGTTATGTAACTCCAGACACACAGACAGACAGTGGGTTACGTGAGAATTTCCACCACTGTCATGAGTGAGTTGTTATTGTTGTTATCGTACGTCTGGCAGCGAAGAAGGAGGAGGAGGAGGGAAAGGACTCGTATTATCGTATAGCACCCACTCACTCATTCACTCACTCACTCATTCACTCATTCGTATATCTTTAAACATATTCTCGCTTAGGTTCCCTTGTTTGTAAAGCCTCTGGTAGAAGTTGTTGCAGGGCTTTTCATGGGCTGTTTCGTGATCCCAGTGATAGTTTTACAAGACTTCTACATCTTAAAATGGAAAAGTCACCCATGAAAACCCGGTCACTCTTCTCTGTGGCCTTGGAAATAGTTGCAATGAGAGACAGAGACGTTTAATAAGACTATGGACCTAAAAAACATCTGTCACTCAGTAAAGGGCGTTAAAATAAGACTTCAGAATACAATCAATAGTTTTATTAATAATTATAAACTCAATTTCTCTCATCTACAAAGGTTGGTGCTGGGGTGGTGGTGGTGGTGGGGAGAGAGAGAGAGAGAGAGAGAGAGAGAGAGAGAGAGAGAGAGAAATGGAAATGTGTGTGTGTGTGTGTGTGTGTGTGTGTGTGTGTGTGTGTTTTGGCCTTGAGAAAAATATGAGGAAAGGTGCGGGAAAGGAAGGGAGGAGGAAGAGGAGGAGGAGGAGGGAAAGGAGGAGGAAGAGGAGGAGGAAGAGAGGGGGGAGGGGGGGGAGGGGGGGACACACCACCACCCTGACTGCAGATCTAAGTAATAAGTGTTGCGCGCTGCTCTAGTATAATAATAATAATAATAATAATAATAATAATAATAATAATAATAATAATAATAATAATAATAATAACAATAGAAAAAATAAACAAATCAATCCTCTCTACGGTCTGTCGTGTGTGTGTGTGTGTGTGTGTGTGTGTGTGTGTGTGCGTGCGCGCATGCGTGGATCTACAAGAATATATTAATAAATTCTCTGTACACCCTCCATCATCATCATCATCATCATCGTCATCGTCATTATCATCATCACCGTACAAAAAACGATGACTCCACAAACAACAATGACAACAAGAACAATAATTACTAAGAATCACATAATCAGAAAAACGTCATCATCGAAAAAGAACCAAAAAAAAAAAAATTAATCGTCGACCAAAAAAGAAAAAGAAAAAACGAAACAAAAAAATAATGATAAAGAAAACATCAGATCGTGACATCACAAGCAGCGAATGACGTCATCAGAGAGAGAGAGAGAGAGAGAGAGAGAGAGAGAGAGAGAGAGAGAGAGAGAGAGAGAGAGAGAGAGAGAGAGAGAGAGAGAGAGAGAGAGAAGATGCAAGATAAATTTGAAGACAATGAAAAGGGTGAAGAAAAATAGAAGGTAGGGAGGAGAAGGAGGAAAAGATGAAGAGGAAAGAAGGAGAGGAGAAAGAGAAGAGGAGGAGGGAAGAGAGAGAGAGAGAGAGAGAGAGAGAGAGAGAGAGAGAGAGAGAGAGAGAGAGAGAGAGAGAGAGAGAGAGAGAGAGAGAGAGAGAGAGAGAGAGGAGGACAAATAAAGGGAAAAAAGAATGAAGGAAAAAATAAAAGAGGAAACGCGTCATTTTTCTCTTGATGTAGACAAAGAATAATGATAAAGAAGAAGAAGAAGAAGAAGCAGAAGAAAAGGAAGAGGCAAAAGATAATAAATGAAAGAATAAGAACAGAGAAAAATAAAGAAAAAAAGAAAAGAAGTAGGAAAGACGTCATTCTGTAACCTGATAAAAACAATAATAATAATAATAATAATAATAATAATAATAATAATAATAATAATAATAATAATAATAATAATAATAATAATAATAATAATAATAATAATAAAAATAACAATAACAACAAGGTCACCGGAATCACAACAACCCGTCAGATCTTTTCTCTCTCTCTCTCTATTGAGGTCACAGGCAAGGTCACTTAGAGGTCACGTAAGGTCACGAAAGGACGGGTCAAGACGCTCCTCAAGAAAGGCACCTCAAACTTCGTATAGTAAAAGTAAGGTACAAAAAGGCACACCGTTTGTACTTCTTGCGAAAAAAAAATACATAACATTCACGTGTAGACGAATTATACATCAAAAATATACAATTGTGCTTCAGTTTTTCATTAACTTTTCTTTTTTTTCTCCTTTTTTTCCGTATCACAACTTTTTTTTCTGTTTATCGTTTTCTTCTTTACTTTCTTTCTCTTCTTTTCTTGTTTCATTGAAGTTTTGTTTGTTTTTCTCTTTGTTACGCTTTCTTCTCCTCCTCCTCCTCCTTCTCCCTCTTCATCATCTCTTCCTCTTCCCGTTTTCCTTTCACTTCACTCTCTTATTTAACGTATACTCGCGTCGTGTTTTCGTTTTCTTACTCAAATATTTACATAGAGGCAATGGTGGATGGGTGGGTGGGTGTGGGTGGAGGATGACTACCAGTGCTCTCTCTCTCTCTCTCTCTCTCTCTCTCGGTAATGCACTTTTTGGTATTGTTAAGTCTTTCCAACGGCACCATTTGGGGTATACGTCGTGGCGCAGTTTTCTTTTCTTTCACCGGGTTATACTAAGAGCTGCTACGCGTTCTGCTCCTTCTCTTTGTCCCTCAACCTTCTTTTGTTTTCTTCTTCTTCTGCAGACCACAACAATCTTCCTTCCTCCTTAAGGCACTCGAACCGTCCATCCTTATCGCTCTTCAACCTTATGCTTGCTGTCCTCCTCTTCTTCTTCTGCAGACCACAACAAGCTCCCTTCCTCCTTAAGGCACTCGAACCGTCCATCTTTTTCGCTCTTCAACCAGCTGCTTACTGTCCTCCTCTTCTTCTTCTGCAGACCACAACAAGCTTCCTTCCTCCTTAAGGCACTCGAACCGTCCATCCTTTTCGCTCTTCAACCAGCTGCTTACTGTCCTCTTCTTCTTCTTCTTCTTCTTCTGCAGACCACAGCAAGTTTCCTTTCTTCCTTCGGTCACTAAGTATATCCTCTTCGCTCTCCGTTCTTCTTCTGCAAACCAACAACAGCTTCCTTCCTTCCTCTTGTCCCTCGGTCCCTTTTCTTCGTTCCTCAACCTTTTGCTTTAGACCACAAGCTTTCTTCCTTCCTTCGGTCACTAAGTTCTCCGTTCTTCTTCTGCAAACCAACAACAGCTTCCTTCCTTCCTCTTGTCCCTCAGTCCATTTTATTCGTTCCTCAACCTTTTGCTTTAGACCACAAGCTTCCTTCCTTCCTTCGGTCACTAAGTTCTCCGTTCTTCTTCTGCAAACCATCCCCAACAACTTCCTTCCTTCTTCCTCCTAAAGACACTACGTAAGTCTATCCTCAGCGTAATATAATCCTCATCATCCTCCCTCTCCCTCTTTCTCTCTCTTAAGACAAAACAATAATAGGATATGTGTTCTACTTTGGCTGTGGCAAGAATAATATATACATGAGGCTTTCTTTGTTATCTCTTCGCTCTCTGACACCGACCAACTATCCTTCCGACCTTGCGCTGAAGAACTCGACGCAAGGCAAGGTCAGGTCAGGTCAGGGGTTCACGTAAGGGTCCAGACGGCCTTAGGAATGCTCGTAGTACAGCTCCCTGACCCCGGCGAGAGCGGAGAGGATGCTGGTGGAAGTGTCCTTAGAAGCAGGGTCAGGGGACGATTGGGCAGACTCCGACGGTTGTGGGTCTCCGCTGGTCCCGCCACTACCACCGCCATCACCCCTCGCTCTGCCATCACCACTATCACTACTTCCACCTCCACTACCACTACAGTCCCCCTCCGATACTACTCTCCCACCTCCTGATGCGCCACCTCCTCCTGCGCCTCCTGCCGTGGTGGGATTCGTGATGGCTGTGTCCTCCGGTTCCTCTTTGATCAACGTCATGAATTGGGATTCCTGGAAGTGGTGTCCGCCGCCCACCTCGAGGTACCTGAAGAAGAAGAGGAGTCCAGGGTCATTGAGGAACACCCGAGGACACGTGCACTCCCCACCCGTAACCAGAGAAACCTTGATACAGACTAAACTACGTCGGAAACTGAAAGAACAAGAGATAGACGTAAAGGGTCATTGAGGAACCCCATAAGACACGTGCAACTCCCCACCGGTAACCAGAGACACCTTGATACTGATATAGAAAGAAGGCTCAGCTAAGTGGGAATGCATAAAAGACTATAGGTGACTGAAAGAACAAGAGATAGACGTCCAGGGTCATTGAGGAACCCCTTAGACACATGCAATACCGCGCCCCGCTAACAAAGAGACAGATCAGAGTTGTGGGACCTTGATACGGATATAGAAAGATTAAACTAAGTGGGAATGCATAGAAGACTAGAGGTGACTGAAAGAACAAGAGAAAGACGTCCAGGGTCAGCGAAAAAAAAACTGAAGCACATGCAACACCTCGCCCCGCTAACAGAGAGACAGATCAGAGTTGTGGGACCTTGATACGGATATAGAAAGATTAAACTAAGTGGGAATGCATAAAAGACTAGAGGTGACTGAAAGAACAAGAGAAAGACGTCCAGGGTCAGCGAAAAAAAAACTGAAGCACATGCAATACCTCGCCCCGCTAACAGAGAGACAGATCAGAGTTGTGGGACCTTGTTACGGATATAGAAAGATTAAACCATGATGGCGATTCAAAAAGAGAAACACCAGGGACACTTTCAACGCCTTTCTCTCTCTCTCTCTGTCTCTATGTACCTCTCTCTCTATCTATCTATCTATCAATCTTAATATTCATCTATTCATCTATCTGTCTGTCTAACTATCTATCTATCCACCTATTTACCTAACTAACTCTTTGATTCTATGTCTAACTCTCTATCTACGTATCTATCCATCTATCTATCATAAGAACATAAGAACGTAAGGAGTCTGCAAGAGGCCGGTTGGCCTATACAAGGCAGCTCCTGTACACTCAACCCCACCTAACCTCACCATCCATGGCTTTATCTAACCTCTTCTTGAATGTATCTATGGTATTGGCACCCACAACATGGCTCCCAAGCCTGTTCCATTCGTCCACCACTCTATTAGTGAACCAATTCTTGCCTATGTCTTTGTTGAATCTGAATTTGTCTAACTTAAAACCATTTCCACGCGTCCTACCTGGCTCTTTCACTCTCAAAATTTTATTGACATCCCCTTTATTAAATCCCTTCATCCATTTATAAACTTCGATCAAGTCTCCCCTTCGCCTTTCTAGAGAGTGTAGATTTAACTGCTTTAGCCTGTCTTCATAAGGCAAGTTCCTCACCCCCTGAATCATCTTCGTCATCCTCCTCTGTACAGATTCTAACATCTTGATATCCATTCTATAATAGGGGGACCAGAACTGAACTGCATAATCGAGATGAGGTCGAACTAGTGCTAAGTAAAGTTTGAGGATGACTTATTGCTCACGCTCCTTGAGATGAAACCTAGTACTCTGGGTTATTCCTACCTACACTCAAAATGCTACACTTCCTGACATTGAATTCCATCTGCCACTTCCTCGCCCAATCATATAGTCTGTCAAGCTCATCCTGGAGAACGGTAGCGTCGCTGTCTGATTGGATTACTCTACCGATCTTGGTATCATCTGCGAACTTACTGACATCGCTACTGATTCCTGTGTCCAAGTCATTGATGTAAATAATAAAAGCAGAGGACCCAGCACGGGACTCCACTCGTAACACTGCCCCATTCAGATTTCTTACCATTGATTTGCACTCTCTGCTTCCTACCACTAAGCCACGCCCTGATCCAGCTCAAAACTTTCCCATCTACGCCGTGAGCCTGTAATTTTAGTAATAGCCGGTGATGAGGGACTTTGTCGAACGCTTTACTGAAATCTAGATATAATATGTCATAGTTTTCATCTCTGTCCACCGCCTCGATTACTTTAGTGTAGAAGGACAACAGGTTAGTAAGGCAAGACCTACTATCTATCTACCTCTCCCCAGCTCTCTTCTCACCTGGGGTTGGCCGGGGGCGTGTAGGTGAAGGAGGACGTCACTGCAGCCACTCGTTCAGGTCCTTTCAGGTAACGGTCGAACTCAGAGCGATCCACGTCGTCAAACACCTCCCCTTCCCCGCCCACGCCCACGCCCACGCCGCCGCTGCCACCTCCACTACCACCCCCGCTGCCTCCACCACCCTCACTGCTCACCTCACTCCTTGGACCTGGAGATTAAAAGGGAAAAGAAAAAAAAAGGAGTTTGGTTTGGGATGGACTCAACACCAATAGGACCTCAAACTATGTCTATTATGTGCGTGTTACCTTAATTAAGATAGTCTGTTCTTACTTATCTACATCACTTCTTTCTACCAGTAACACCTTGAATCACGTCTACTACCATGTTACGTTGTTACCATGCGTCTGTACTCACTGCTAAACGCGGGGTGGGTGAAAGCGGGGTGGTGGTCGTGCGTGAACCCCTGGGGGTCGTATTGGGCGGGCTGGTAGTACCCGTCGGCGCCGTTCATGTAGTCGTGGTACTCGTAGGTGGGCGGCGGGTAGGGCACGCTGGGGTAGAAGCCGGGGTAGCCTTGCTGGGCCTGCGAGAAGTAGTGCAGCATCTTCGTGGCGCCGCTGGGGACCTCCGGGTGTTGCTGAGGAGGGAGGGGGTGATGGGGGGGCTGCTGCTGCTGCTCCCCTTGGTGATGGTGGGGGTGGGGGCCGTTGGTGGGGGTGTGAAGGTGATCGTGGTCGTGTGGGGAGGCTTCAGGCGGTGTGGGGAGGGCGGCAAGCGTGCAGGAGGGTAGGGGAGGGCCTTGGGGAGGGGGCGGCTGCCAGGCGGGTTCCGGGGAGCAGGTCGGGGAAGCGTCAGGGGTGTGGAGGGCAAGGACGGGCGCGGAGAAGGTGGAAGGAGGCATTGTGGAGCCGGTAACGTTGGTGGTGGCGCTGGTGGTGTTTAGCGGAGCCGTCAGCGTCGCCTGCAGGAACCCACTCGGAATAACGGGACTCTCCTTGGCCTGGGCGGTGGTGACGGAGGCGGTGGTGGTGGTGGTGACGCTGGGTGGGGTGGAAGCGTGAGTTGACACCCCGGGGGAGCCTGAGGACCCCCCGGGCTTCTTGGGCTGCTGGGGCTTGCGGCGTCGAGGGCGGTACTTGTAGTCGGGGTGTTCGGCCATGTGTTTCAGCCTCAGCCGCTCCGCCTCTTCCACGTACGGGCGCCGCTCCGTCGGGGTGAGGGCACGCCACTTCTTGCCTGAGGGAGAGAGAGGAACACGTGTTATCAAGGTTCGCGTCAGGGTGGGGCGGGGAGGTGGATATATATGACGGCGGGAGGAGAGGCGAAGTGGCTGTCTGTCTGTCTTGGCGTGGCTACTGTGTTACGGATGCTGAAGGTGGGGGAAGGGCAGAGGAGAGAAGTGATGGACGTTCCCTCTTCTCTCCTCCTCCTCCTCCTCCTCCTCTTATTTATCCCCGTGCGCCTCTTCCTCTCCATTCTCCCTCATTTCATCTTTTTTTCCCTCTTATGGTACTTAACCCCATCAATACGTTATCTGCTACTTATTGTTTCTCGTCATGCACACCTCCTCCTCCTCCTCCTCCTCCTCTTATTTATCCCCGTGCACCTCTTCCTCTCCATTCTCCCTCATTTCATCTTTTTTTCCCTCTTATGATGCTTAACCCCATCAATACGTTATCTGCCACTTATTGTTTCTCGTCATGCATCTCCGCTCATCCTCCTCACTCATTTTATCGTCCCTTACTCCTCTCACTTCTCGTCCTGGTCTTCCTACATAAAAAAAACTACTCAGGTTCATTTACTGTATATCTTACAAGATTGCAAAATGATACAAGTCTTTCCCCTTCCCCCCCCCCCCCCCACACACACACCCTTTCCTTCTCAACGTAAACACAGCAACAACAACATAACAAAAGCTCTCATCAGTAAGTCCAAACACACATCCATCCTCACCCGTATAACATTTCACAAGAACTAACCTACACTGCTTTACTTACTAGAAGGGACACCCTCACTCCACACTATATCTTTTTCACTATATTGTTTTTGTCCGAGAGCCCCAACACACACACACACACACACACACACACACACACACACAAGAACCCAGCCCCAGACCTATTTCCAGCGCGGGGTTCCTATCAGATGCCCCGGACACCCAGACGAGCCGTGAAACAATGGAGGTGTCGGACTGGAGGGGACGCTCGGCCATCCCTCAGCCTCCTATCTGGCCCAGAATCGCCGCCTCTCGACGTCTGGGCCCGCAGCTGGTGGCGGCGGCGGGACCCTTGCGAGAGCTCCCCGGCCCAGCTGTGGAGTGGCCGGTAACGGAGCGAGGTGAGTGTTGCGTATCGACAAACTGAGTCACTTCAAGAACAGACGAGGTAAGATACATGTCCTTCCAGTATTGAGGTTAGGAAAACGCTCTCCATGACTAATAAACAGACTTGTAAAAGAGATATATGTAGCTCAAGGAAAGCGTTGCGTACAGACAAACTGGGTCACTTCAAGAACAGACGAGGTAAGAGACATGCCCTCCCAGTGTTGAGGTTAGGAAAACGCTCTCCATGACTAGTAAACAGACTTGGAAAACAGATATATGTAGCTCAAGGAAAGCGTTGCGTATCGACAAACTGGGTCACTTCAAGAACAGACGAAGTAAGAGACATGCCCTCCCAGTGTTGAGGTTAGGAAAACGCTCTCCATGACTAGTAAACAGACTTGGAAAAGAGATATAAGGAGCCCAAGGAAAGTGTTGCGTATCGACAAACTGGGTCACTTCAAGAACAGACGAACAGACATGTCCTTCCAGTCTTGACGTTAGGAAAACACTCTCCACGACGCTAAAAGACTAGTTAACATATTTGGAATAGAGATGCTAGGAAATAAAGGGTGTATGGAGCCCAAGGAAAGTGTTCGTATTGACAAACTGGGTCACCTCAAGAACAGACGAAGTACGAGACATGTCCTTTCACTGCTGAGGTTAGGAAAACACTCTTCATGACCCTAAAAGACTAGTTAACAGACTTGGAAAAGAGATACTAAGAAATAAAGAGTGTATGGAGCCCAAGGAGAGTGTTGCGTATAGACAAACTGGGTCACTTCAAGAATAGACGAAGTACGAGACATGTCCTTTCACTGCTGAGGTTAGGAAAACACTCTCCACGACGCTAAAAGACTGGTTAACATATTTGGAATAGAGATGCTAGGAAATAAAAGGTATAAGGAGCCCAAGGAAAGTGTTGCGTATAGACAAACTGGGTCACTTCAAGAATAGACGAAGTACGAGACATGTCCTTCCAGTTTTCAGGTTAGGAAAACACTCTCCGTGACGCTATAGACTAGATAACAAGAAATTGAACAACAGGGGCTTAAAAAAGGTATAAGGGTGAGACGACGCTAAGAGGCTAGAAAACAAAGGACTCTATACAGGTAACAGGCTAAGAAAAGTTCGTCTCAGAAAATGATAGAAGGAAAAATCATACATCCACATCCACTCCCGACCTACATAAATATCTATCAGGATGCAACGACACATAACTTCCCTCAGAACTGACCCTCGACTTCATTCCCTCAACTTCATTCCCTCGACTTCAATACCCTTCAAGTTTAGCGCCGAAGTATAACCATCAGGAATCGAACTGAACCCCGCCGAAACCACCACCAACCAACCACCCCATCCAGCCAATCACCGAGCCAGGAAGGAAGGAAGGAGGGAATAGAGCGTGTCATTTCACTCTCCTTCCTCCACCCCCTCTCTCTCTCTCTCTCTCTCTCTCGGCCGCCCGTCACCAGCAGATCTCGAGCGATTGGGAGGTTGTGCGTCTTTTTTTTCCCCTTCTTGAGAAATGACTCGTCGGGGGAAGGGTCTTGGTGGTTCGTCTCGCCGTCCAGGGCCGCCCGCGACACTTAATCACGAGGCAGCGGTGGTGGTGGTGGTGGTGGTGGTGGCGGTGATGACAGTCGGTGCAAAGACAATACTACGTCGTGTTCTGTGGCTTGTCTGTGATCATGGTTATTTAATGTGGTGGTGGTGATGGTGGTGGTGGTGGTGGTGAGGGAGGTGGGGGGTGGAAGGAAGGGGGGAATCGCTAAACTTACGTGTGTGTGTGTGTGTGTGTGTGTGTGTGTGTGTGTGTGTGTGTGTGTGTGTGTGTGTGTGTACGTGCGCCTCCATTTAGCAGGTAACCTCGCCTTCCTGCGGCATTGCACGGTTTTATCCTTGGCTAACATTTTTCTTTTTTTTTTCTTCCTGCCGCGACCTGCTCCTTACAACCTGCACTGACCTACTTCCCCTAACACTGTTATATATGCTGTGGCCTGTAAATCTTCCCCTCATCCTACCCTGGCCTTTCCTAGTCTGCCAT
Organism: Eriocheir sinensis; assembly: GCF_024679095.1. Lineage (NCBI taxonomy): Eukaryota > Metazoa > Arthropoda > Malacostraca > Decapoda > Varunidae > Eriocheir > Eriocheir sinensis. The sequence continues at coordinate 31,284,064 of NC_066510.1, read as the reverse complement.
AGCATCTAACAGCCTGCCTTGGCCTGTTTTAGTCTGCCGAAGCTTGCTGGAGTCTGCCATTGGGTCTAACAGCCTGCAATGGCCTTTTTCAGCCTGCCATGGAACTATAAACAGCTTCCCGTTGCCTTCTACAGTCTGCCGGGGCCTGCTTCAGCCTGCCATGGAACCTTAAACAGCTTTCCGTGGCCTTCTACAGTCTGCCGGGGCCAGCTGCAGCCTGCCATGGACCTTAAGACAGCTTCCCGTGGCTTTCTACAGTCTGCCGGGGCCTGCTGCATCCTGCCATACAACTTAAAACAGCTTCCCGTGGCCTTCTTCAGTTTGTCGGGGCCTGCTGCAGCCTGCCAAGGAACCTTAAACAGCTTCCAGTGGCCTTCTACAGTCTGCTGGGGCCTGCTTCAGCCTTCCATGGAACTTAAAATAGCCTCCCGTGGCCTTCTACAGTCTGCCGGAGCCTGCTGCAGCCTGCCATGGAACTATAAACAGCTTTCCGTGGCCTTCTCCAGTCTGCCGAGGCCCGGTGGTCAGGGGGGCGAGGAGGGGACAGAGGGGCGTGGGTAGGGCCGCCGCCGCCGCCGCTGCACCGTGTAATCCGCCCCAGCCCCGCGCCGGCCCGTGGCAGATCGCGACCCCGAGGTAGCCCACGGGTAGCCGCCGCGCCCCTAAACACTTAAAAACATATGATTCGCCTCCTCACCTCCTCGCCGCCGCCACAGATAAGGTTCGCCGACCGTGGAGACATAGGGTCATATTTTAAACATTTCGGCCCCCAAGTATACACATATTTCACAAGGCTTTCATAGGGGTTTTGCGCACTTCCAGAGCTAGTTTCATGACCCTGGTGGTAGCTTGGCCATTCTTCTGTACCATGAACCTGAAATACCACTCAGTAGAACCAGATTTAACAAGGCTTTCATAGGAGTTTTGCGCATTTCCAGGGCTACTTTCATGACCCTGGTGGTAGCTCGACCATTCTCCTGTACCATGAACCAGAAATACCACTCGTTAGAATAAGATTTAACAAGGCTTTCATAGGAGTTTTGCGCATTTCCAGGGCGAGTTTCATGACCCTGGTGGTAGCTCGACCATCCTCCTGTACCATGAACCTGAAATACCACTCAGAAGAACCCGACTGATCTCCTTTTCGGCCTTTGGAAGTAGTTGATGTGATAGGCGAAGGGGTCTGACAATACTGATTTACATAAACACAAGTTGGCGCCACTATAAACACTTGCCTGCGCCATGACGGGCTGTGGCCAACTACCATCCAGACCCCAAGAAAGCCTACCGGCGCTATAGGCGTAAACGTAAAAAATAAAAATAAAAAAAAAGTATTCTAAGTCGGTTTTGGGTCCCACAAGATCCCTTCCCCACAGGCTCATGGACTAGTGCGACGGAGATGAACACCGAGGCCACGCGCAGCTACAGCGTATGCAAGAAGGAAATGGAAAAAAAGATGAGGAGGAGAAAAAGGAAAAGAGACAAAAAAAACACGTTAGTCCTTTTATATGTTCTGAAGAGAAGGACCACACCGCATGCACCTCTTCAAACCCCTTTACTACTTCTACGTACGTTCTGCGATTTTCAGCATTCCTTCTTAATCTTGGAGTTACGAGGGAGAGAGAGAGAGGAGAGGAGGGAAGAGGAGGAGGGGGAAGGAGAAGCGGGAAAGGAGGAAGAAGGGAGTGGAGATTTAATGTTGTGAAGATTCTTTTTCGTGTGTGGAGACTTGGAGAGAGAGGGAATGGGAGGAAGGTGGAGAGAAGGAGAGGGTTGGGAGAGAGAAGAAAAGGGAGGAAGGGAAGGGGAAGGAGGAAGGAAAGGAAGGAGATGGGAGAAGGAAAAAGAAAGGTAGGGAAAGGAACAAGGAGAGAGAGAAAGGAGAAAGAAGAGAAAGGAGAAGAAAGGAAGGAAAAGGAGAATAGGGAGGAGGAGAAGGAAGAGGAGGGAGAGGAGGGAGAGGGGAGGAAGGAAAGGAAGAATAGGAAGAAGTGGGGAGGAGGGAGAGAGACAGAGGGAGCAGAGGACGAGGAAGGAAAGAAGAAGGAAAGGAAGAACAGGAAGGGAGGAGGGAGAGAGACAGAGGGAGGAGAAGGAAGGAAAAGAAGAAGGGGAAGAAAAGGGAAGAGGAAGGAGAAGAAGGGAAGGGAATGGAGAATAGGGAAGAGGAGAGGGAAGAGGAGGGAGAGAGGAGGAAGGAAAGGAAGAATAGGAAGAAGTGGGGAGGAGGGAGAGAAGGAGGGGGAGGAGAAGGGAAGGAAAAGAAGAATAGGGAGAAGAAAAGGGAAGAGGAGGGAGAGGAGAGAAAGAGGAGGAAGGAAAGGAAGAATAGGAAGAAGTGGGGAGGAGGGAGAGAGACAGAGGGAGGAGAAGGGAAGGAAAAGAAGAATAGGGAGAAGAAAAGGAAAGAGGAGGGAGAGGAGGGAAAGAGGAGGAAGGAAAGGAAGAATAGGAAGAAGTGGGGAGGAGGGAGAGAAGGAGGGGGAGAGGGAAGGAGAATTTCGTGTTCAGTACCTCATTTCCTGGCGGTAGTTAGCCTCCCCGCCCCCCGCTGCGTCCGTGCCCTCACCGCCGTCACGCCTCTCACAGCCACGCTGGTGATGCTGAGGGCCCCACGCTCCTGCCCCGCCCCGCCCCGACCCCGCCCCGACCAACCATACCTGTTCCTCCCTTCCACACACCTGCCCAGACTCGTATCAATCCATCTTCCTCTATCATATATCCGTCTTTCTCTCTTCCACACATATGCCCGCCCCAGCCCCGCCCTCTCCCTCTCACACACCTGTATATCGCCTCGCTCTACACCTGTTTCTCTCTCTCTCTCTCACACATCTGACCAATCCCATATCGATCCCCTCTGCTCCGTCACACACCTGTCTTTCTATTCCACACACCTGTAGATTCCTTACACACACACACACACACACACACACACACACACACACACACACACACACGCCGCCGTCACACGTGCACGCAAAATGAATGTTTCCTGTGCGCCGTTGAAGAGGCGGAATGTAAATAAACTACCGAGCGAGATACTTCGTTTATTGGGGAGGAAAAGGAGGGAGATAGAGAGAGACGGAGGAAGGAATGGAGGGAAGGGACACACACACACACACACACACACACACACACACACAGCATCTCTTCCTAAAACAGTTGACGGACCATACAAGCGAGTTACGAGGAGGAGGAGGAGGAGAAGGAACGGAGGTGAAGAGAGGAGGAGGAGGAAAGAGGAACGAACGTGAGACAAATATAGGAGAGAAGAAAAGAAAGAAAAGAAAAGGAGGAGGAGGAGGAGGAGGAACGGACAGGTGAAGGAGGGAAGGAAGAAAGGAAGGGAGGAGGAGAAGGAGAAAAGGAGAGGAGGAGGAGGAAAGAGGAACGAACGTGAAACAAATAAAGGAGAGAAGAAAAGAAAGAAAAGAAAAGGAGGAGGAGGAGGAGGAGGAACGGACAGGTGAAGGAGGGAGGGAAGAAAGGAAAGGAGGAGGAGGAAAGAGGAACGGAGGTAAGAGAGAAGGAAGGAGGAACGGACAGGTGAAGGAGGGAGGGAAAAAAGGAAAGGAGGAGGAGGAAAGAGGAACGGAGGTAAGAGAGGAGGAAGGAACAGAAGGAGGAACGGACAGGTGAAGGAGGGAGGGAAGAAAGGAAAGGAGGAGGAGGAGGAAGAGGAGGAGGAGGAGGAGGGGGGCGGCGCATGCGTGAGGGGGGCGGAGTCATGCGCATTACACACAAGACGGTCATGCGGTCCTTCCTTCATGCCCCTTCATACCCCCCCCGCCCCCCTAACCCCCCCTACCCCCTCTTTACCCTTATCCCAGGTCTCCTCTTTCCCTCTTCTTCCTTTCTTCCTTCCTCCTCCTCCTCCTCCTCCTCCTCTTCCTCTTCTTTTCTTGTCTTTCTCAATACTTCCTTCCTTCTTTTCTTTCTCTCTCTCTTTTTATTTTTCGTTTTTTTGTTGTTGTTATTCCTTCATTCTTATTTTTTCCTTTTTAGAGAGAGAGAGAGAGAGAGAGAGAGAGAGAGAGAGAGAGAGAGAGAGAGAGAGAGAGAGAGAGAGAGAGAGAGAAGGGCGGAGCTTCCCTGATTAGCACCGCCTTCTCTCTCTCTCTCTTTCTTCTTCTCTTCTCTCTCTCTCTCTCGTCTTATCTCGAATTGCGTACTCATAACGCCGATAAGAGGTGAGAGAGAGAGAGAGAGAGAGAGAGAGAGAGAGAGAGAGAGAGAGAGAGAGAGAGAAAATCGAATACTCATAAGGCCACAAGGACACAGAACACACACACACACACACACACACACACACACACACACACACACACACACACACACGTGGTATAAATAAGAAACAGGCATAATAAAAACTTGATTCATAATACTCACGGATTTTTAAGTCGTCCTGTCAGACATGTAAAAAGAGGAATGAGTGAGATGAGTAACAGAAGGAGGAGGAGGAGGAGGAGGAGGAGGAGGGGGAGGAGGAGAAGAAGGAGGAGGAGGAGGAGGAGGGGAAGGAGGAGGAGGGATAATACATACAGCAATTTCTTCATTTATAATCAGAATTAC